>NW_015161969.1:81984-111622 GCF_001447785.1 Gekko japonicus
CCTGGAGTATTGCGTGCAGTTCTGGAGGCTTCACTTCAAAAAGGATGTGGACAGAATGGAGTGGGTGCAGAGAAGAGCAACGAGGATGATCGGGGGCCTGGAGACAGAGCCCTATGAGGAAAGGCTGTGGGACTTGGGAATGGTCAGTCTGGAGAAGAGGAGATGGAGGGGAGACATGATTGCTGTCTTTAAGTGTTTGAAGGGCTGTCACTTAGAGGGCAGGGAGCCGTTCCTGTTGGCAGCAGAGGATAGGACTCACAATTAAGGGCAGGAAGGTACCAGCTGGATATTAAAAAACACTTTTTTACAGTAAGAGTTGTTCAACAGTGGAATCAGCTACCTAGGGAGGCAGTGAGCTCCCCCTCACTGGCAGTCTTTAAGCAGTGGCTGGATGAACACTTGTCAGGGATGCTCTAGATTGATCCTGCATTGAGTGAGGGGTTGGAGTAGATGGCCTGTATGACCCCTTCCAACTCTGTGATTCTATGATTCTCTACTTCTGTGTATAGTTTGCTGCAAGTTGGATCCTACTCTTTAATATCGCATCATTTTATGTGTCAAGTTAACAGTTATACCTTGCTTCAATTCTGGTGTGTGTGTGGTTTGTTTGTTTTAGATTTCTGGTTGGTGCTACAACCCAAATCTTATTTCATTGTTTATTGAATGTCCTGTCCTGTTGATTGTATTGACTCACTCTGTGTACCCCACCTCGAGTCCCAGTGAGAAAGGCAGACTATAAATAATGCAAATAAATAAAAAAATAAGTAGACATATTGGTAAAATTTTGATGAGAAGATTGTTTCAAACAAATTGTTCTCCAGGTGAAAACTAAGGACTGGCACCTCATAAGAATTGTCCTTTTAGTGCCTGAAAGCTTCTCAGTGCTTTGTATACACAATAACAAGTGCCAGGAGTAGGTTAGTCATGAACCACGTACCTGATGGAATTGGCGTAGGGATGGGCACAAATTGGGGAAATGGTGGTTTGTGGTAGTTCATAGTTTGTTTGATTACATGAACCACAAACTTTCACAAACTTTTCCAGTTTCCCAAATCGATTTGTGGTTCATTCAGTTCATGAGTTTGGGAAGTGGTAGAACAACTCCCTCATGAGTTAAAGACGCCAAACTCACAGGGAGTTTTCAGCAGGCTCTCCTCCACCTGCCATCTGAGCAGAATGGGAGTTCTGTGGTTGGCTTTCAGAACTGCCAATCAACTGCTATGTGTGTTTCTAGGGCTCTCCACAAGTCCACCTGCAGCATTGCCTAGGAATTGATTGAATCAGTGCCAGGCTGTCTGGAGAACGAACCACTCTAACAAACCAAATGAACCTCCATGGAAAAAAGGCAGTTCATTTTTTGATTCAGGAATGACACAACCAAACGAACCAGTTTGAAACAAACCACGGACCAGCCTGTTTTGTGCTCTAACTGCAGTTTGTTTCTCAGTTCATGCCCATCCCTAAGTTGGAGTTCTTCCTCTCCCCCCCCCCAGACATATTAACAGAGGGTCTTGTATGTTCCTGGTACAAGTTCCTCTCCAGGGCTATACCACAGAATTACTGTGCTGCCCTCAGGTCCCTATAGTGTTGCTCTTCCCAGTGCAGGGGTTCAACTTGATGAGATGGATCGGGAGGGTATACTTTAAGAGCAGGTATGTAAACCCCACCCTGAGAATAGAGTCTTTCCACCCATCCCAGCAGTCATTTATCTTCTGACCAATAACTTTTCACAAGGATCTAGATACAAGTATTATTGAGCTTGCTGTATTTCTTCAGTTTATAGCATTTTATAAAGGAGGAGGTGTTAGTATCGTTAAAGCATGATACAAAAGTATCAGCAAACTTAAAAACTAAAAGAAAGCCTATTCATAACTGGACTGAATTTTCGAGGGACAGACTGCACTTCAGATTGATTATTCTGAACACACACTTTTACATAGGCAATTTTTCAAATGAACACATATTTATTTATTTATGTTATTTACAGTTACTCACTGAGAATCGAGGCAGATTACATACATCCAAGTCAATACAATCAACAGTCTGGGACACCCAATAATGCAATAGGGTTTGGATTGCAGAAATCTGAAACCAAGCAAAAATATGAAAAAGAGCTGAAACATAAGCATTAACATGGCACATTAAGCAATGCAGAAAGTACATAGTAGGACCATATAGCAACAAACATCCACAGTCCCTGTCCCTTTACCAAAGAATCTTTCTGAACCATTTTGTTACAGTATAACCCTATTATCTGTGTTTAAAAAACCCTCCTGAATAATTTTTTTCCCCATAGTTTGTGCAATGCCAGGGGAGAGGGGACCTTCCTGACCCCATTTCATCCACATGGAGATTAGATAGATATCCTTGCCAAATACTTGCCAAATACTGGATGAAATATTCCATCCACAGAGCTACCAGCTCCCATCTGCACCAAAACAGAGCATTTATCAAACATCCTGCTCCCAGGTAAGGAATACCCTCAGCATCACTAATAACCCCCTATACACTCACCCTCCACATTCAACAAGCTAGTGTTCAACAAGAGAAGCCACGCAGCATTCCCGGGCTACAGTCTTGGTGTGTTGATGGTAGTGCTGACCAACAGGTGTTGTTCTACATCAGTGCTGCTCCTGGTTTTTAGGTAAGTAACTGGTGTCACTCTCCCCCTCCCATAGTGACAGATTTTCACTGACTTCCCCCTCCCACTGCAGACATCTAACTCCATGCCCATGTCATTCCTGGGTCTCCCCTGTTCCTCAGGAGTATTCAATGGGGGCATTTTGTGCTACAGCAGAAAAGGGGAAATGGAGAAAACTGCACTCCACAGAAAAAAATCTCTTTCTTCCACGGAAATTACCAGCGGATCCAACCCAACAATTCGGTCATTCTTCTATACTGATGCTACCAAATGTACATGTGAGCAACAGATGAAATTTGCTCTAAACATATACATCTCTGAGGGCCAAACCAGACATGACTCTGAGAGTTTTGTGAATGGCGCTTCTGGCAAGTGAAGGAGATCAAGCTTCCTGCCCACTGTTTTCTCAGTGTGAAACATCCACAAGGAGCTGTTTATCTACCCAGTATGACAAATTTACTGTTACTAATATTTGTTGTTGTTCAGTCGCACAGTCGAGTCCGACTCTTCGCGACCCCATGGACCAGCTCCCTCCAGGCCTTCCGGTCTTCCGCCGTCCTCTGAAGTTGGCTCAATTTCATGTTCGTTGCATCGATGACACTGTCTAACCATCTCATCCTTTGCCGTCCCTGTCTTCTTTGACCTTCAATCTTTCCCAGCATCAGGGTCTTCTCCAGTGAGTGCTCCCTTCTCATTTGGTGGCCAAAGTATTTGAGCTTCAGTTTCATTATCTGGCCTTCCAGGGAACAGTCAGGGTTGATTTTTTTTTAGGATTGACTGATTTGATCTTCTTGCAGTCCAAGAGACTCTCAAGAGTCTTCTCCAGCACCATAGTTCAAAAGAATCTATTCTTCGGTGCTCGGCCTTCCTTATAGTCCAACTCTCGCAGCCATACATGACTACTGGGAATATGGGAATAGTTACTAATATTAGTACCTGTAAATTTGCCCCAAAGAGACAAAGAGAAATTTTGCAGGGCTATTTCAGGTTCAGAAAACAATTGGGAGGGGCCTAAACTCTTCCACTCTTGTTCCCAATCCAAATCAGGACCCCGTGTGCTAGCTATTTAACCAGAAAAATGCCGTCTCATGCCTGGAGTAGCCTTCAGAATGCCTCACCTGCTCAGAGGCTGACATACTGTTAGCATATGTTCCTTTTCACATTGTACTGATTATGCTAAACCTGCAATTATAACTAGAGATACAGCAAACACATATACTAGTCAAATACATCTTGTTCAACAAACTCATCTGTTTGTCTATCCATTGATCACCATGAATGGCTATGGAATTGCTTTGCAGCTGCGCAGTAACTGTGGTGGCTTCATTTCTTTGCCTTGTAGGAGTCCTTGCATCTGTACAATACATGAGATTGATTCTTCCCAGGGTCATAGATGGTCCAGTCATTAAGTGATGTGAGGAACTCTGCCTCCCATTTGTTGTTGTTCAGTTGCACAGTCGAGTCCGACTCTTCGCGACCCCATGGACCAGATCCCGCCAGGCCCTCCTGTCTTCTGCTGTCCTCTGAAGTTTGCTCAATTTCATGTTCGTTGCATCTATGACACTGTCTAACCATCTCATCCTTTGCCGTCCCCGTCTTCTCTGCCTCCCATAAGACTGTGCAAAAATATGCACATGCATCAGTAACACTGGTAAAAATAACATAAACACAAACACCAGATGGTAAGACTTCTTTAAATACTGGGTTTTTTATTTACAAATTGCTGGCTGACTGATTGATCTGCTTACTGTTGAATTATACCATTGGCTGTCAAGCAACATCCAGTAGGGTTCCAAGGCCCGCCCCCCCGGCCACTAGTGAGGGTGGGGTTTTGAGTTGCTATCTCCACATTGGGAAACTCCTGGAGATTTGGGGGTTGGAGCCTGAGAAGGACAGGGACCTCAGTGGGATACAATGCCATAGAGCCCACCCTCCAAAGAATCCATTTTCTCCAGGGGAACTGATCTCTGTAGTCTGGAGGTGAGCTGTAATTCCAGGAGATCCCCAGGCCCCACCTGAAGGATGGCATCCCTAATATGCAGTGACCACAGATCTGCTGTGAAGGGAAGAAAGTAAGGCTGCCGTCAGACTCTGTAAAACTAAGCATGCATGAAACATCACCAATTGCACTACACTGTACTGTCTGAATACATGAAAAGTGACCTGACAAATAGGCTCAAAAACAGGAACAGTGTCACATCAAACAATTCACTGCCTGTTTGCAACCAGTGATCAGCTGTTGAGCTGAACCAGTGGACACTCCACCATTCCTAACTATAACTAAATACACATTTTGCACCTTCTACCATTCTCTGTGCAAGATTAGGAAAAAGAACACATACACACTTTTTGAATATGCCAGCCAACTGCATGAAATCCCCTGAGGATGCTTGAATACTGCAATGTCCAAAGTCTCCCTTAGATTTAAGGACAAACTCTGACGCCTTCACAGAAACATGCAGCAGCCCAGCTAATCTGCTTGTCAACAGTTTCAGCTTTCAGGCAGCCTCTTTCAGTTTAGGCTGCCCCTAGTGGCAGGACTTGGCCTTTGTTGCCTCAGAGAAAAATATTACTTACAGGCCACCGCAGCAGAGAGCTCTGTGTACCAGGAGCAGTTGTGGGGCCAGGGCTGGGGGAGAGCAGGAAAACACAACTTGTTCTTGTAAAAGGTTTACAAAAATACTAGGTAATGTGATGCTTTCATGCAAAGCCATGCACAGAGCTTTTATTTGTGTATCTGCAGTGAACATGAGAGAATGCAATAAATGCATGGCATGCAGTGCCAATATAAAGGGACGGGCCTTTCATGCTGAAAAGGACTGGAACAAAGGAAAAGCTCAGCTTAAAAAGATGATGACAGACGGCATAAGCTCTGCTATGTTCCCTTTCAGTTGCAGGGAAAAATATAGTAAAGCAATTTAATGAAAATGCTTAAATAAGCAAAATGGCAGTTAATTGAACCCA
The DNA here is from genome assembly GCF_001447785.1 of Gekko japonicus. Lineage (NCBI taxonomy): Eukaryota > Metazoa > Chordata > Lepidosauria > Squamata > Gekkonidae > Gekko > Gekko japonicus. The sequence goes on from NW_015161969.1 coordinate 87,590, forward strand.
TATGCATCAGGAAGGAAATCTAAAGTATACTGATTCATTAAGTTTTATATAACTGTAAACTCTGAACACCGAAGAAAATGCAAGTAGCCATGATGAAGTGCCAGCCAGGCAGAAGTTGCCTACCAAGCGCCCTTCAAACTGGTTTGCTTTGACAAGAACAAGCAGTTTTAACAAGTAGGGCATAAATTAGATTTACCACCCCTTTCAGGTGCTTAAATCAAGAGAAGGTTGTGTTTTTCCCCCGGTGGAAGTGAACAACTGAACTGGATTAAGAATATTTTTCCTTTTAAAGTTTGTATTTTGTCAACACTCCTTTTGACTTCAGTATCAACAGAGTTCTGCAAAAACCTCAGACTCAGCCCCTTGAGGTTGTTGTCTGAACTATAAATTAGTAATTATTTTCAGACAAACATAGATGGGAGCACCTCAGCTTATTTACTCATTTCGACTTGCAGCTTTCAACCCCCAAAATGGGTCCACAAGATAGCTTACAAATCATAAAGAAGATAGCAGTTGAAAATAATTCAACAACAACCTCAAACATTCAGTAGGACAAATTTAGACAAAGGTCTTAAAGGTGCCACTGGACTCTAGATTTGTTCTACTGCTTCAGACCAACACGGCTGATCACCTGGAACTTAAACATTCAAATCAATTAAAACTGATGCTGTCACCTGATTAACAGTCCACTAATCGTATGAGCTTTACAGAGCAATCATACGCAGAATTATACCTTAGAAAAGGCATCCTTCCCCTCTTTCTTTCCCATGCAGGAGGGAACAAGCCTTAATGTGATATTTGCCTCCCAGAATAGAAATAATTTTAAAAATCAAAAATGTGTTACCTGATTAATGGAGGCACCAAATAATTACCAATTATCCCTTCAAGTGCACAGCCACCTATGAGGGTTAGAATGCTACCTCCATTCGCACTGACCTATGGCAAGGCCCCCCATGCCTGCACAATTCCCTTGATCAACTGATGGTATGGCTTAGTAAACTTCCCAGAAGTCTCTGGAGCACACAAAGGTTGCACTGCAGATGTAAAGGGGTGTTTTTGTAGAAAAGCTGTTTTGGAAAGTGCTCCCTAAATCTAGAAAGATTGTGCACATACCTGATTTCAGTGGAGAGTGATAGTATAGTTCAACAAAGTTCATTTGAAATGAAGACCGCCTCTCATTTTGCGTTCTATTGGTTTCCCTTGTATTCTTTCCTATGTACATTACCAACTTGGATGTTCATGGCATCTTAGCTAAAAGAACCCTCTAAACTATGGGAGAGAGGTGACGGTGATTCAGTTCAAAACTCTTGACTACTACAACAGGGTTGCTACATTTTCCTTTGGAGCGTGGATAGTATGGCATTATACTTTGTTGAAGTCGACCCTCTTTCCAACCCCAGCATCACAGGATCTACCTCCAGATCTCCATGAATTTCCCAACCCAGAGCCAGCAACCCTAAACTAGATAATAAATTAGGGCCCCGTTATAGTGTGATCACTTACCTTCCTTTTCTCTAGCCGCCAAAAGCTCTCTTCTGCAAAAGCAGCAACACAAGTTCTTTCTTCTCATTCATCCAGCAGTCACTCGTAGCTTCTTTCCATAGGTGCAGATTAAAACTAAATTCCTGAAATATATGTTATGCATTTGGGGTAACAAAGAACTGTATGTCATTACCACAAAGTCTTAATTTCAGCATAGTATTGTTTTGAATTTCATCTCAATTCACTGTGATAGCTGAAAGTCTGACTTACACCCGGTATATATCCCTGAAACAGCAGAGTTGCCTGCTCGAACACAATGTTTTACAAGCATTCCACCGATACAGAAGAATGCCTTCTGTATTCAAAATTGTTTTAAACTAGTATTTAGTAGGAGGTAAGAGTCTTAATCCCACTTTACCTTCTGACCATAGTAACCAGCAATATACAGCCCTGCTAGAAAGTCCACCCCAAACAGCAACAGCAAAAGCTGAATTAGTCCAAGCAAGTCCTCATCAGGATTTGATTGGTAAACATTTAACAAGAGAACTTCCTATCCTCTCCTGGTACGTATTAAACTAATGCCTTTATTTTAACAAGGAAACAATTTCCTCAGGCCTCTATTCAGTCTGAGCCCTGCTAAAGACTAAACAAGACAGGCTTCCCTGGTTTTTGTAGTTCACTGGGACTAAAACAGCAGAGAGTCTAACTGATGGAGACCCCCCTCAGGCTGGAATCACATTGCTGTGGACCCTCCACCAGCCCTTAAACTCTTACCGCAGTTATAAAGTTTCTGACCCACAGCTTCTAACCCTCGTTCCCCACTTTGAGTAGGGGGGCTCTCATTGCTAGAATCCATCCAGACCAGATGATATATGAAAATTTAAATTAATTTAAATTAATTTAATTGTCATTAACGAGTCTGAAATGACAATGCATTTTTGCATAGATCAGTAAGGAGCAGGTAATGTGCACAGCTACATAAATATTCAAGTATTATTCCTTTTCTTACCATGCCACTTTAGAACTGTATTACCTATAAACTGACAAAATCTGAGAATCTCACCGAAGTATGTCAACTTTCATAATGGTCATTTTCTGATGAGTTCGATGTCCAGTTTAACTTATCCTTTTAACCATGCAGAGACTATATTTAGAATGTAAAATTTCTGGACATTTTGAAGTCATGAAGGAGAAAGATTTTTCTGTTTGTTGGTTTGGTTTTGTGTGTGTATGTATGTTTGGTGGGAGGATTGCCTTTGAAGGGGTGAAATTAAAATATATGCAATGTTTATTTTCCTATTAAACCTAAACTCCTTTAATTGATTGAACAACATAAATTGCATCACATAATTTAGCTAGCATATACAGTTGGTCTAGTTACCATATTTATGGAATTTAGAAATATAAAAATCTCCTTTTTCAATAAGAAAAAAATATGTATACTCAATACTTGAGAAAGAGGTGCAAATTGCAAATGTATCTTTAATTTTTGCCATCAAAGGGCAGGGAAAAATAAAATTTGAAGGTAGAAAACAAATTTTGTAGTAAACAAAAGAAAGTATAATTTGGACAGAAACTCTCTCGGAGTCACAGTAGATAGGACAATCAGCATGTTATAAAGCTAAGCTATAAAACTGAAAACACTGAATTCTTTCATAGTATTATCATTAACCACATTATTGCATATTAATTGTTACCAGAATTATTTACATTGAAACAAAAATAAAATTCTGAATATGTTGTATATGCCTACAGTAAAAGAGTGGTTCCCCCAGTGCTTCCTCAAATTTCTTACTTTTTCCATTGGAAAACTGAGAAATCCCTCAGACTTTTTTTATGCTTTATATTTTGGGGGTGAAGAAACTTGCCTTAAGAAGCATTTCAGTAATTCTAAAAGGGAAAAAAATCAACAGAAAGTTTTTCAGTGCTCAGTGCTCCTCTAGATTTTTCCATTGTAAGATATTGGAGGGAATACCTTGGGGGAAACAAAAGAACAAAAATCAGGAACATGGCTCTCCCCCCAGTTTTTTTCTGAGCCCTCCCCTCTTTAGTTATGTTTGTGGTCTATATTTTCCAAAGACACTTTCCATGTAATTCCCTTCTTTGGCCAGATTCACATAATAGCCTTGATCTCAATGCCTCCATTTACTCTGGGGTTGGAGGTTTTTTGCTTTATTTTTGTTTTTGCCGTCAAGTCACAAATGACTTATGGTGTCTCCATAGGGTTTTCAAGGCAAGAGATGTTCAGAGGTGGTTTTGCTATTGCCTGCCTCTGTGTCATGACCTTGGTATTCCTTGGTGGTCTCCCATCCAAATACTAAGAAGGGCTGATCCTGCTCAGTTTCCAAGATCTGACAAGACTGGGCTATTCAAGTTAGGTTTATTCTGCAGCCATTGTATATTATGACATGGTTACCTGCATCTTTTTACAGAGGCTGAGTGATTTCCCCAAGATCATCAAGTCAGTATCAGATATTAGGTGATGTGAAAGATCTCTAAGACCCTGGGGAACTGATGCCAGTCCAAACAAATAATACTGGTATTGATAGACCAAGTATAAGGCAAGTATAACATGCCTTGTTTCTAGAAGGACAGGCTGGCTCTTCCAACAATTTGTCATGAAAAAGGTTCTCCAAATAGGTCATGAACCACAGCCATTTCTAACCAATATTATTTACAAGTCAGCTGATGATTGCAATAATCAAGTGATAGCTTCTTTGAGTAATCATAAGTGAGACAGAGTTTCTTCTAATGTCAGTCAACTAACTGTGTGAAATGATTTGCAGAACATGTTGCAAATAAGAGAATCACAGAGAGAAATTGCTTTAGGGCTTGTCTATTCCATGCACCTTTATTCATAGAGCATCCATGAAAATAACTGTCTAGCCTTCCCTAAAATATTAGTGAAAAGATATTTCCCTTAGCAATTTGTCAAGTTGCTCAGAGAATTCAGAAGAGTCAGACAGTAGCATTTTTAGAGAAGGGGATCCCAGGATAATTGAAATGAAAGGTTATCATGAAAACTAAAATAGCATTTCAGTTATGTTGTCTAGAGATCTTATTTGCCTTTCCTGCTGGCCTCAAAACAAATGAAAAATCATTGACCTCATGAATTCACATGAATTCAGAATTCTTTGATTCTGAAGAAATAATGTTGTTTTAACTTAACAAGATATGGTGGTCATAGGTAACAGACTGTCAGATAATTTCTTGCTTAATGCAAGAAACCTTTTCTTATTTTTCTTCACTATAATAATGTAAAGGCAACCTAATGTTACAGTAAGTTTGCCAAGTTTTCTACCAGACAGTGTAGCCATGTCTTTGGCAGCAGGATGATATGTAGATATTAATACCGGACTAGATTTCCACTTCTTCTAACAGCAGGAGTGGGAGACTTCAGGTGTGCCCCTTATGATGTTTCTGTGGATCTCCTTGAGCAGCAGTTTAGAGAGATCAGTGACAGGGAAGAAGACAGGGAAGTTCTATTCCAGTAATGGAAGTACCTTTGTTGAGATCCAATCCAGTATTTATCTCGAGCTTCACCTTCTTATTTTACAGATCAGCTTTGTTTAAAGGCACATTACCAAATAAGGCCATTTTTTCCTAGTCAATTGGCAATCCTATGTCCCTGCTGTCCCTAGCTTTAAAACTTCCAAAATACACAGAGAAGTATTTTCCAACTGGAGGAAAATAACCCGGGGAGACACAGTGCTTATGGCATTTCCTCTAGGTAATAATATTCAGTTTGACTTTCATTGACTCTTTATCTAGCGCATCATCTAAAGTTCATTTCCATCATTATTATACATCACAACTACCACAGTTTTCCTTTGCCCTTGGCTTTTTATGGGATCTGTGTGTTCAGATCTGGAATCAGATAAACATTTGATCCCAAATATTATTCACGTTTTCAGTTGGAGGCTGCCAACACCTTTTCTTCTTCCCAGAAGACGAAAGGTGCAACTTGGTACCAGCTCCATACAGCACCAGTATGCTCAAATCTGCTGGGCATATAAAAGATGCCATCAAAGGCCTTCAAATAAAGGCCTGCAAGCCCTCCCACCCATCCCCCCCCTTTGACATCCAGCCTCATGAAGAGTTCGTAAGAACTCACTTTTGTGTTATTTCAGTTGGTCCTAATAAGATGTTTTTTGCCCTGACCTAGTTGGCCCAGGCTAGCTTGATCTCATCAGATCACAGAAGCTAAGCAAAGTTGGTGGGAGACCACCAAGGAAGTTCAGGGTCACTATGCAGAGGAAGGCAATGACAATCCACCTCTGAATGTCTCTTGCCTTGAAAACCCAATGGGGTTGCCACAAGTTGGCTGAGACTTGGGGGCACTTTACACACTCATACAGTAAAAGTATTACATGGCTTTTTTGGATCCAGCTACACAGAACTCACCAAAAGAGATTTCTGCTGGCTTTATTCATTACTGAAATGGTCAGTAATGGTACTTTGTATTTGAATACTTAAGTAATTGCCTTAGCTGAGACTACAGGTCTCCTAACTATAGTTAGGGTTTCATCCACTGAATCATCAGTGGATTTGTGGAAATGTTAGCAAAATGTCCAGCGAGGTTAGCAGTCATTAAGCTTGAGAAATAAAGTTTTAGCATATATTTGTCATTAAACATTAGCCATGTATGCCTCCAAGAAAATAATATCACCCTGCGTTTGGGTATTGCCAGTGAGAATGTTTACCTCAAAGTCACCAGTTTATACCCAGTAAAACAAAATGAACTGGCCAGTCAAAACAGCTCCCTTGTCATCAATAGAGGCTTGTTAGTAGAGAAAAGAATCCCCCTCCCCAACGACTATTACAATTTAGTTCAGCTGCAATTAGCCTGCAAGATGACTGACAGAAGGCCAAGGGCAATTAAAGAATGTTTAACCTTTAACCAGCTAAATTACACATGAGCATTCCCAGATCAGCTCTTGTTCCATACCACTCCATGCCTTGACCCACATGCTCTGCACTCTATTCCATCTCAGTCTGGTTGTCAGAAGCTACCTGCCTCCTCCTCCTCCTCCTCCTTCTTTGGGTGATTTGGACAATGACCAGTCAGGCAAATCTCCTTGGAGAGGGTCAGTTCTGGCTAGAAAAATATGGTCCAGCTGCCTTTAATGGCACACCGGACATGTGACACTGGCCTGGAATTCACCTGCTCCACCTGCTGTTCCCCATTAATTGCACAGCTGCTGTTCCTGTCTGTGGCTCATCGGTGTTAGAAACCTATTAACTATTTCCCACCTTTCAGGACTTCTTCCACTCTACCAAGCCTCTGGTTTTCATCTTGCACATGGCTAGTAAAATTTCTGCCACCTCTGCCTAATTTCCTCACACACTTCGCACAGGCTGCCTGCTTCCATGCCATAGGGATACACAAGGTCACGGCTAAGTATAAGGAGTAAGGGATAGTTGATCTTCTTCAAAGCAATATCTGGTAGAATGAAAATCATTGTGGGAGGTTCCTGTGAGGAACATGGATTGCATCTGCCTTCTTCTGCTTGCCCTCGAGTGTGTGATCTCTTAAGCCGTCCCCACAGTTCTCACTCTAAGGAATGACCAATACAACACCTGTTTTTCATGCACTGTTGTTTAATGGAGCAACTTCAGCATCTTGACAGGAAGGCAACACCCATTGCTTAGAATCTGGGTCTTAATTTTACCCTCCTTGGGATTCTGCAGGATCCAGAATTATTAGCCAGCACGTTCTCAATATACAACACTGGTTAAGCAAATTGCTTCTCATATTAACAAAAAAAGAAGGTACATTTCTTGTGTATACATCCAGATTTCCTAACTGGAACTTTGATATATTTATTTATTTACTTAGTTATTTCGGTTTCTATCCCATCCTCCCTGCAAGTGGGCTCAGGGCCGGATCACAACAGTAATTTACAAAGCCATTAAAAACTATTATGCCTATAAATAATTAACACAATTAAAAGGCAGGCACTACAAAAGGTTAATGAAATGTACAGCTCTAAATTGGTGGATGTAACTAGGCCATTATCAAAAACCGTAAGGATCTCATCAATATAGGCAGTGCGCAGTTAAAGTTTCAGCAAGGAAAGCCAAATGATTAGGTACCCGCTGCCTCAACCAAAGGCCTGGCGGAACAGCTCCATTTAACAGGCCCTGCAAAACTGTAACAGTTCCTGCAGGGCCCTGATCTCTGACAGGAGCATGTTCCACCAGGCTGGGGCCAGGGCAGAGAAGGCCCTGGCCCTGGTCGAGGCTAAGCAGACATCCTTTGAGCTGGGAACAACCAGTAAATGATGGTCCACCGAGCGCGAGGCTCTCTGGGGCACTTATGGGGGGGAGGTGGTCCCTTAGATATGTTGGTCCCAAGCTGCATAGGGCTTTAGAGGTCAATACCAACACCTTGAAGTAGATTCAGTACTCAATCAGTAGCCAGTGCAATTGGCGTAGCACTGACTGAATGCACGCCAGCACAGCCGCCACATTTTGCACAAGCTGGAGCTTCTGGATCAGCTTCAAGGGTAAGCCCACATAAAGTGAGTTACAGTAATTAAGACTGGAAGTGACGATTGTATAGGTCCCCCTAAGGGGCTAACCCCCCCTTATTCTTAGTGACAGCTTTCAATCTGCATGCGAAAAGGCAATAATTGATAACTTGTCAAACATGGGATTTTCTCCTCACTTGATTGTGAAAATGGGACTTGAGCAAGCAAAAGTTTTGATAAAGCAAAGGGTTTTAGACATCAAATGGCAGTGTGATGTAGCGAGGTCACCAGCCTTTCTAGCTTCACAATGAGTTAGATACACAGCCACCCCAGCGGAATGCCTATTTCAGCTGGAGATCCCAAGCCATCAGAGGGCGTTCACTCTCACTAGATGGCAAGCCCTCCCAACAGCAGTAGTAGCGGGGCGATATAAAAAGATTCCTTTGAGTGGAAGATTATGTCCCTGTGGTACTGGCGAGATAGAAACAACAGCACATTTTCTCCTTTACTGCCCTTTTAATCAAATGAATCGCTCAAAGTATATTTGAGCCAGTTTGGTGTAGTGGTTAAGTGCGCAGACTCTAATCTGGGAGAACCGGGTTTCATTCCTCCCTCCTCCACTTGCACCTGGCTGGATGACCTTGGGCAAGCCGTAGCGCTGATAAGAGCTGTTCTTGAAAAAGAGCAGTTTCTGTCAGAGCTCTCTCAGCCCCACCTACCTGACAGGGTGTCTGTTGTGGGGAGGGGAAGGGAAAGGAGTTTGTAAGCCGCTCTGAGACACCTTTGGGTAGTGAAGGGTGGGGTATAAATCCAATCTCTTCTTCTTCATCATCATATCTCCCCCTGCTCAATAGAAAATCTGGATGTTCAAATTGGTCAAATTTCAAAATTTGTTTGGGGGCTTGATGGAGTGGTCTTGAAACAACTTATTTTTAATGAGTGAGTTTTTCAACAAAATTGATGGAGTTTTTTTAAGTGTTATTAAAATAAGGCTATTTTAGTGACAGAATCATAAGTCAATGGGTTGAAGTACTTAATATTGATGTTAGAACATGTCCTCTACTGCCCTTTTAATCAAATGAATCGTTCAAAGTATATCTCCCCTCTGTCCCCCCCCCAACCAGTGGTGGAACTACATGTTTGGGACCCTGAAGCGAACTGTTATGGGGGACCCTTCTCAAGCCCCCAAGCAACTTTTGAAATTTGACCAATTACAGGGACATTTTGAGGCCATATGAAACAGGTATTACAGCATATTCTAAGATCAATATTTACTTCAACCCATTGGCTTATGATTCTGTCACTAAAATAGCATTTTAATAACAAACACTTTAAAAACTCCATCAATTTTGTTGAAAAATTCACTCGTTAAAAAAAAGTTGCTTCAGGGCTCCTTCAGGATTAGGGGCCCTGAAACTTAAGATTCCTTAGTTTCATAGTAGATCTGCCCCTGCCCCAACATAGTAGTCGACTGCAGCCTATTTGTGCAGGAAACTCAGTGGACTCATGGCACAACCCTAAGCATAATTATACACCTCTAAGGCCATTGACCAATAAGGATTAGTACCATTAGTGTCAGACTAGGACTAAGGAGACCCAAGTTCAAATCTCCTCTCAGCCATAAAGCTCACCTGATCACTTTGGTCCAGTCATTGTCTCTCAACCTAACCCAGAATTGGACTTGGGAAATGAAAATGGACCAGGAACAAGCCAAGCTGAGTGGCTCCTGCTGTGTTATAAGCCAGTACTGCAGAGTTGCTTCACTCAGCAGGGCCAACAATGGACATTTGATCACCCAGAGAGCCAGTTTGGTGTAGTGGTTAAGTGCGCGGACTCTAATCAGGGAGAACCGGGTTTGATTCCCCACTCCTCCACTTGCACCTGGCTGGATGACCTTGGGCAAGTCGTAGTTCTGGCACAGCTGTTCTTGAAAAAAGAGCAGTTTCTGTCAGAGCTCTCTCAGCCCCACCTACCTCACAGGGTGTCTGTTGTGGGGAAGGGAAGGGAAAGGAGTTTGTAAGCCGCCCTGAGACTCCTTTGGGTAGTGAAGGCAGGGGTATAAATCTAATCTCCTCCTCCTCCTCCATTGCTTCTTCCCACAAAATGGCAGCAGCGTGGCAGGAGATAGTTTGTGAGCTGACACTAATTGCCATTGTCAGTGCCAATGAAGATTCTGAGTAAAGTGGCCTTTAAGACACTGGCAGGGTTGCTGGGCCATGGCTTTGCTTGCTCAGGGCCACTGCTGGACCTCTATTTATTTATTTATTTATTTATTTATTTAAATTTATAACCCGCCCTCCCCGCGAACGGACTCAGGGTGGCGTACAGATGGGGCCAATGCCCAATACATAAACCATTAAAACTGCATTTTAAAAACATTCAGTACAACATAAGTGCTCTCCACAACAACTAACAAGGAAACAGATGACGTCATCAGGATGGTATCCTTAGTGGCCACAGCTCCATGCAGTACCACCATTTTTGCTCTCATGGCGAGTTGGTAATAAGGGCTAGGACAGATAGTAATAGTCGTAGACAGATGGTAATAGTCATGGCGGCTCCTACTCAAACGTCTGGCAGAAGAGCTCCGTCTTGCAGGCCCTGCGGGACTGTGCAAGGTCCCGCAGGGCCCGGATGTCCTCTGGGAGCTCATTCCACCAGGTAGGAGCCACCACCGAAAAAGCCCTAGCCCTAGTCGCCGCTAGTCTGGCCTCTTTGGGACCTGGAACCACCAGGAGATGTTTAGTCCCGGACCGTAGTGCTCGTTGGGGAACATATGGGGAGAGGCGGTCCCGTAGGTATGTCGGCCCAATCTCTAGGGTAGTGGCCACAAGGAAATTTCCCTGTAAGTTAAATGGCCAGTCTGCCATGGCCTAACTTACCTCATAAAGTTGTTCTGAGTATAAAATGGAGGTGGGGAGAACCATGTACACAGATCTGAGTAACTTGGGGAAAGGGTGGGATAAAGGTCTAATTGATTGATGGATTCCACAGTTCTCTGCATTGCTCCGCCCCTTCATCTACTCAAGCCTCACCAAGGTGGTAAACCTATGTCTGGAATACGTCATGCAAATGGGGTTTCAAATTATTGAATGATATAATAAATGAATATGAAGTTCAGTATATATTACCTCAGTACTGTTTTCTGTACAACTAATCCACTTGTGACAACCTGTAATTCGCATGCAGATTGCATTTGCTGCATACTGGTATTTACGCATTTATCATCAGAAAGTTGTTTACAGTATTAGAAATGCAAAGGAAGTGGTTTCTGGGCAATTTTACATCATTGTGGGTAGCCTTTACAGACACCTATCCTGAAAATAGATTTCTGTTTATGCAAGGAATTTATTTCTATGCATTATTTATCGAAAGATTCTGAAATAGCAAAAAGGTTCAGTTTAGGAAGGAAGTTCCATCTTGGAGCAGCTACTTACATCCGAATAGTCAAACTACAAATACGGGCCTCTTATTCTCTTATAATTAATATTATGCAAATACAGAAAGTGAAAGCTGGCCAAGCAGACAGGTCCAAGTAGGGTTGCCAACCTCCAGATGGGGCCTGGTGTTGCCCTAGAATTACAACTGCCTTCCAGACCACGGATATCACTTCCCCTGGAGGAAATGGCAGCTTTCATGGGCAGACTCTATGGCATCATACTAGAGTTGCCAGGTCTGGGTTGGAAATTACCTGGAGACTTTGGAGGTGGATCCAGGAGAATGCAGGGTTTGGGCAGGGGTGGGGCCTCAGCATGGTTACAATACCATAGAGTCCACCCTTCAAAGCAGCCATTTTCTCCAGGGGAGCTGATCTCTGTCAGCTGGAGATCAGTTGTAAATGTGGGAGATCTCCAGCACACACACACACACCCGGGAGGCTGGCAAGCCTACATCATACCCCTACTCAGCTCCCTCTTCTCTACAAACTCCACCCCCTAATCTCCAGGAACTTCCCAAGCAACCCTAGGTGCTAGGCACCTTTCCCTCCTGTCCCTCTCTTTTTGTAGGATGGCCAGCTCCTGATAGAGTTTGAGAGGTAAGGGGACCAGGGGATAATTAGCCAGTCATGCATACAGAAAGGGGCTTGTTCTCTTTCATCTTTCCCTCTGTACTGCAGGATGGTTGCCCTTTGACAGAGTTAGAGAGAGAGGAGCAAAGGGTTGCCACCTGGCACGGGCACGACCAGCTTCTGGACTACTTTTTCATCTAATGGCTGGTAATATGAGAGAAAGGGAAGGAAAGTGGCACGGTAGAGCCCAGTCTCATCAGTTCTCGGAAGCTAAGCAGGGTCAGTACTTGGAAGGAAGACCACCAAGGAAGACTCTGGAGAGGAAGGCAGTGGTAAACCACCTCTGCTTCTCACTTGCCTTGAAAGCCCCTTGCTGGGGTCACCATAAGTTGGCTGCAACTTGACAGAGCTTTATACACACAGTAGGAGAATTATACTCAGTTCCCACACACAACTACAGCTTTCCTACATGCTCCTACAGATGTTTGTGGTCTTTTGAGACTTTTAAGCCATTGGATGCATGGGCCAAATTTGAGACCATATTTCCCAGAAACTGAATGAGGCAAAGGACATTTAAATCACACATTTTTATTTAGAATAAAAGGGATAGAATAAAAGAAATGCAGAGAGTTAGAGCAAATTCAAAACTAAGCAGTTGGCCCAGCAGAATATCATGTACACCCAGAGAAAGCTAGTGCACTGTCTAGTCCTTTGTAAATATGTTGGGGGGGGAGGGGAATGGCAGTCTAAGGGGGGATAGAAGGGACATTGTAAAAAATACTTTGCCTGATGACTAGAGAAAGGGGTGTGCAATGTAGTCTAAGGTTCCTTGAAGATCATAGAAGGGAAAGACTATCTGTGGGGACAGCAGAGTCAATTTTTTGTTCCCAAGGGTGCCCAAATCCAAATGGCTAGGTAAGAGAGCCTCTTTTATATTATTGGTCCTGTGGACCACTGGGGTTTGAATCTGGGCCAGAAAAATCCAATTTTAGGTAGGGTAAGGGGAATTTGACCCTGATCTGGATGGTCCTGGCTAGCTCTGTCTTGTCAGATCTCGGAAGCTAAGCAGGGTGGCCCTGGGTTAGTACTTGGATGCAGGGCTCTTTTTGTAGAAAAAGCCCAGCAGGAACTCATTAGCATAATAGGCCATACCCAACAGCAGGAACTCATTAGCATATTGGGCTACTCCCCTGACAGCACAGGTCATTAGCACATTAGGCCGCACCCACATGTTACCAGAAGTGTGGTCATCCAGCCACACCCACCTTTTGTTTCTTATTCTATTTACCTTGTTTGTTGTCAAAACCCAGAGCTTTTTTGTAGCAGGACCTCCTTTGCATGTTAGGCCACACACCCCTAATGTAGCCAATCCTAATGAGTTTCTGCTGTTGGATGTGGCCTATTATGCTAATGAGTTCCTGCTGGGCGTGGCCAACTTGGGAGCCAGCCGGAACTCCGTTCCTGTGCGTTCCTGCCCAAAATTAGCCCTGCTTGGATGGGAGACCACCAAGGAAGTTCAGGGTTACTATGCAGAAGTAGGCAATGGCAAACCACCTCTGTTTGTCTCTTGCTTTGAAACCCCTAAGGCTGAGGTTGCCATAAGTGAGCTGGAACTTGACTGCACTTTCCACTGCCAATGGGAATTTGATTGCGTTAAAATGAAGAAATAAAGGATCAGCTGGAAAGAAAAGCATGAGCTGCTCTGTTTTTATTAGTCTGATAGAATGCTAAAAACAAGAGATTGTGTATCTCTTTCCCAGTGGCTTCCCTGGAGAAGATGTGGAATCTCCCTTTGTTTATGTGACAGAAGATGTACAAAGCAGGAAACAGTACTTCTTCTTCCTGGTTTTGATGCTTCTTAGAAAATCCAAAGTAGCTTTCTGCCTTGTATCATGTCGACAGCTATTTCACACACACTTCTATCCTACTGGTAGCCATTTTATTCCTCTTCCAGCAGGACATTTTATCCTTATAAAGTTGTTGCGAGCATTGCTTTTTTTGTATTACTTATCACTGGATCTATCAGTAACTCATAAAAATGTACTCACTGCCTTCGGATGTTTGAGATAAAGGGCTTTATATGACTTTGTAGTGTTTCTTATTAGATCGGAGTCCAGTATGATATCTTTCAGATTACATGTTCAGGGATGAGTTAAAGCACAGAGTTACTAGACATCTAATAAATCTTTTCCCATTTGTGAAGGCTGTGGTGTATTAGCCTTTTCAAATGAATGTTTTTCAAATTGTTCCTCTCCAGCAACTTTAAAGGGAGGAAAAATCCCTCTTTTTGTGTTCATAGATAAACAACGTGTATTCTGGTTGGATCAAACTGGTGACAGTCATCTCAAGCAGAGCCAACCATCCAGGAATGACACGATGTCTCCAATCATCTGCATAATCTCTCATGTAAAGCTGACAGAGCAACATGGAGTGTTGCATTGAGTGAATATGTCTTACAGAATACCAGTGTTCTGATTTATTTTCCTACCCTTTTGACTGGGATAGCAACAGATCTCTGACACTAAGTCGTATCAAAGGGAGGCCTGAAGGAATATTTGGGCCATCCCAGGAACGGGCGTCAGTGAGTAAGCAGGTAACACCTGTCATTCTGTTAGCATGCTGAACTATTAATGAAACCAGGCGCCGGATTTGTACAGACACCTGAAACCGCTGCCAGGAGCTACCTTACAGCAGAGAGCAAGTGGTATTACAAATGTCTCTGCTTTGAAGAATGGGAAATTACTTTGCACTCGGAGGCTGTGGGAAATTTTTTACTCTCTGCAGTTAAGGAACTGCAACTTCCCCAAAGCCCACAACCTGAAACATGTGACATCAGAAAAGGGCTGGTTTCATTTTCATTTAGCAAAGGGTGCCTACTGCCTAGTACAGCAGAACCACTTCCGAAAGGTGGGGAGAGACTAGAGAGACAGAGTTGGTGGCATGCTCTGACTGTATTTTTGAAGTAATCACTTCAAAACTTAATCTCATGCTCACCATTCCTGTTTATTCATAAACATACAAGATAAGCATGAGGGAGTAAATAAGTACATGTGAACCATCCATGCTAGATTTTAAAGCCCTCACCCCAAACTTGAAAGCCCCAGTCAGCTGCAAAATTTAAGCTTCTGTCTCCTTCATAAGCTCTGTTCCAGATCCAAACTATTTCCTGCCAGCCCTTGACTCAATCAGATAGGATGTGTTGCGGCTAGGACTCACTGGCTAAAACATCTTTAGCCATTAAAGTCTTCACTTGACAGTCATTGCAGTACTTTCCCCTGACACATCTGTGCACACATTTCCACATTTGCAAATGTTATGTCTCACTCTGCAAATACTAATATTTTTTCAAATTTAGCACATGCTGAGAAGGTTATAAGATCCGTTTCTCACATCAGCCAATATTAATAAGTTCCATGGGCAAGCAAGCTCTACCATTAGGAAAGAATTCCATACATATCATGAACTTGTCGAAAGAACATTGAAACAGACATGGTTTGGAAACTATGAAAAATCTGTTTGCATTGGAATTTGCCAGTGAAGAAGAGATTGGATTTATACCCTGCCCTTCACTTGGCATCTCAGAGCAGCTTACAATCTCCTTCCTCTCCCCACAACAGAAACACTCTGACGTAGGTGGAGCTGAGAGAGCTCTGAAAGAACTATTCTTGAGAGAACAGCTCTGAGAGAACTGTGACTGACCCAAGGTCACCCAGCTGGGGGGTTTTTTGTGGAGGAGTGGGGGATCAAACCCGGTTCTCCAGATTAGAGTCTGCTGCTCTTAACCACTACACCAAACTGCCATGATAGGCAGTACTGAGATGAAACACACAGTGGAAACTATTATCGAACATTCAATGGACCTGCTGCAACCCCAGTTCTGCCACCCCTTAGCCCAATGTAAATAACTTCTTGTAGCAGGGCATGGTGGGGGCAATGACCCCATTTTTTTCTGACTGGCGACACGCAAGGTAGCTTCTCCCCATCCAGAAGCAAGTGGGGGTGCTTTAGCACCTAATCTGCAATGGGGGAGCTTCTCAGTGACAATGTATTTGCTGAGACAGCACAATTCACAATGATCTGCTATGCCCTCTTCTAACACGTGTGACCAACATATGCTTGTTAGGACTGGACATATCTGATCTTTTTTTAAAAAAAAAGTGGAGTACCCTTAAAAGCAGGTTTGGTAGGTTCGTGTTAATTTTTTCATTTATATTTTTTTAACTCTGGGGGTTTAGGATAGGTAACAAGAATTAAAATAATATATATTTTAAAACATTAAACAGCCGAAAAAAAAAAAACCAAGTAAAAAAAACCAACCACAGCCTCTCAGACCACTTTTTCCTGAATAAAATGGACCTGCAAATGTAATGTTTGGAGATACCCTCACCTTTCTCTAAAGGTAAGGAGGAAAGTATGGCTGATGAAATCAACATTACCTTGCTCAGTAACTTTGGAAGTAATTACGGACAGTTTTATAAGTACAAGAACCTGCTGTGCGATAGACTAGTAAAACTGGATTCGGGTCTTCTGATGTGCACAGACGCTCGTAACAGATGGCCATACAGCTGGCAACGCATATGCAGGAGCAGAGTTAATACTTTTTCCAGTGATTTCTTTTTCAAATGCTGGTTTTCCTCTCATATCTCCTGGTTTCAAAGTGGTCTTCATTTTGTCACATCCAGCTCTGAAGTGCACATGTAGCAGTAAACGGGCAACTCAACTACATTCCTAGGATCACCCTTAGAGCTGGTCAAGATATACTTTCTTCACAGGGACTGGCACCACCATAACCCACCAAGTATTCCAGCCCCCTAAGGCTGTCAACCCCGAGGTGGGGCCTGGAGAGCTTCCAGAATGACAACTGATTTTCAGACTACAGAGATCTCTTCCCCTGGACAAAACGGCTGCTCTGGAGAGTGGACTCTATGGCATTGCACCCCACTGAAGTCCCTCCCTAGACTCCGCCTCCAAATCTCCAGGAATTTCCTACTCCAGATTTGGCAACCCTAACTGAAAGCAAGTTCTCTTTTATCACACTATTGCTAACTTAATATATGTGCAATTTTGAGACAAATTTAGAAGTAAGCTGTAAGCCCTAATAGATTCAGAGAGATTTCAAAAATCGTTAGTCCAGAGGCACTGAGGCATAATTAGAACTAAAATTCTGCTTCAGCCATATATTGATTGTAGCTGGCTGAAACAGCCAAGATTCATAGTCTTTTGAGTTGGTTCTAAATGCATTAAAGAATACAATAATGAAAGAATACTCAGTAGTGCACTGAAATTAGCACACACTTGATCATTCAGAATTTGAATATGCTGCTCTCAATCTTTAATCTTGTCATACTATTGCAATTAATCATTGGTGAGATACCAATACCCATATCAACTTAAAGTTGAGCTTTTGAGATGCTTGAAAACTAACAAAATATCAAGCCAATTAAATCTGCAACCTCCATGTATTCAAGCTTCCCATTTGGCTGCTTGGTTATATAGTTTGAGTTTCTCTAGTATTACTGAAACTGATAAGATTGCATATCTCATTCTGTTCATAAAATGCAAGCCACAGGATTAAACAGCCTCACTTTGCCTCAAGGCCATGCAAGGAAGGGAAAGGGGGGTTAACTCTGAACTCTACTCAGTTTTGCTATTTGAAACTAGACTTCCAGCTTTGTTATGAGCACCTTAAAAAAGAAAAATGTGTCCATTGAAAACAAAGATTCCCTGGCCACATGCAGCTTTTGAGGCTCCTAGCCAAACAAAAAATGAGTGTGTGTGTGTCACATTTTGGTCTGATAGAGATGTGCATAGAAACAAGTTGTGAAATTTACTAAATGTCAAAACAAAAACTATCTAAATCTGATCCCCCTTTAAGTTTGAAGCCCAGATCAAATAACTATCTGCCCCCCCCCCAGGCCAATGTGGGTCTGAAGGCTGCAGCAGAGAGAAGCCATCTTTTATGTAGGGTTACTAACTTCCCAATGGGGCCTGGGGATCTCCTGGAATTACCACAGTTCTCCAGACAAAAGGGGTCAGCTCCCTTGGATAACATGGCTGCTTTGGAGGGTGGACTGGATGGCATCATATCCTGCTGAGGTCCCTTCCCTCCACAAACTATGTCCTCCCCAGGTTCCTCCCCTCAAATCTCCAGGAATTTCCCAATTGGGAATTGGCAACCCTAGTGGAGACTCACTCAAGAGGGAGAAGGGGGAAACTATGCCCTCTCTTCATTCTCTGCAGCCTCCTGATCTATAAGGTTGCTCCATGGAGAACCTATGACCTGTGGGTTGGAAACTGCTGCTGTGGGAGGGAGACTGAGAGCAGCAACCATCAACACGTTCTACTGATGAATCGCAGGATGCAATCCATGTTCCATTGTGGTTTGAATTCTATTATGATTTTTGACATCCTGTGTAGATAAAGGTCGTATCTAACTACTTGGTACATGACTTTAAGAGTCTTTGTAGATAGATCAAGCAGGTTCAAGACTAAATATTTTAGTTTCATCTGGATCTTTAGGTTCACAATTGATTTTAACAAATTGGTTTGTTATTTCTTGTGTACATAGCTTTATCACCCAAAGAATATTAATAACCTGCTTCTGGAAGACAGACTGGAATGACTAGCACTCCAACACAAAATAGTGCCAATGAAACAGAAGGTGCAAAACGGGGTCTTGCATGTCTTCCACAGGGGTTATCTGCTCTGAGTCCCCCACCCCCACCCCGCTTCATCACATCTCCATGGATTTTCCTGGATTTTCTCTCATTTTCCTGAAACCTATTTTAAATTTTGGGAAAGATCACAGTAAAGTCAGGATGGCAGCCATTTTCCTTGACCCTGTCCCCACAGCAACCATTTCCTCCCTCTACCACCAGGGGGCGTTTATTTTAAAAAACATATTGGCACCCGAATATTATTATACTGTTGTGATGATAGGTGCAGCAGGTACTTTGACTTTCTGGCTTTCTTTCTTTTATAAAAAAGTAAGTCTTTAGCTCTTCCCCCTTCCAGAGATATAAAGGAAAAGGGAAGGTGGTATAGACTGACTTTTTAAAAAATGAAACTGGGAATTCAGAGAAACTGCTACACCTATGAGTACAACAGTTTATCAATATAGTGCTAATTTTAAAAAATTGCAAAAGCCCTGTTGGTCCAGGGGAGGCGGGCACTTCCAGGAGACTGGGGCAGGGAAACTGTGGGGAAACCTGCCATGTGGAAACCCTGTTACTGTTGTGCTTAATCTGCAGCTGGACAAGCAGCGGAAAACCACAAAATCCTGTCCCTACGTGGAAGACGTCTCAGTGAAAAATCACCATTCATTACCATTGAGGATTCTACCAGGGGAGTCTTCAGGCATCCAGTTTCAAGTGAGTAGCCATGGAAATCTGTAGTGGTAGAACAAAATTCAAGTCCAGTAGCATCTTAAAGGCTAACAACTTTTTTCAGAGTATAAGATTTCATGAGTCAAAGCTCATTCCATCAGATATGAAGTCTTTGTAATCTTTCAGGAGTCCTGAAGTCTTGGTAATTGCTTGTTATCAGTGCAAAAGCCAAGTTTGAGTCAATATATGAAGAGCATCTCTTTCAAAGCTTCATAGTTGACCTCTAGCCTTGAACAAAGATTTAGAGACAAGGGGGGATACATTGTGATGAGATTGTTAATAGGTCTGATCTATATCTGCTCAGCAAACAATTCAGTGGTAAATGATGCTGACATCTACAGTGCATCACCATGAAAGGTCTTCATCTATTAGACTCCCATTGAGAATCGTTTTTAACAAGTCTGCTTGGTTCTTTACCATGCTGAAAAATACTCCTCTTAAACCTGCTATTTTATTAGTATTGCAATCCTCTGATAAAAATATAATTTAAAAGTCTGTGCATGCCTCATAAACTACTGTCTACCTACGGAAACAATCTTGATTGCTAAAAAATGACCATGAGCATTACTATCAGAGGTCATTTCGGGGGGGGTCGCGGGGGATCGCAGTTCCCCCGGGTGAGGTACGGGGGCGGGACACATGACGAAGCCCCGCCCCCTGCTTCCGGCCACCCCGCTTCTGGCCCTCATTCAGCCAGGAGGAGGCAGGAGAAGAGGGAGCGTAAGTTGCTTCCTCCCTGCCTCTCCCCACCCCTGCCTGCCTGGGGCCAGGGAGGGCCCTCGCGGGGCTTCCTTGCACTCCCGCTGGCCTTGCAGGTCCACCACCGGGCCCCTCATGGGGCTCGGCAGTGGAGCTGCAAGGCCGCCGCCGGCAGCCGGGACCGTTGGGGGTGGGGTGTGTGGCCTTATGACACACTTCTGGTGATGTCAGGGGGTGTGGCCTTATGACACACTTCTGGTGATGTCAGCGGGTGTGGCATATGCTAATGAGTTATGCTAATGAGTTCCCCTAGCTCTTTTTCTACGAAACGACCCGATTACTATACTTTTTACAAAAGCCTAGTACTGACAGTGTTCCTAACAACAGGAGAGAATTTAGATTCAGGAGATGAACGTTCCACACATTAGGATTTTTTAGGGTTGTGCTGTCTGAAACAAGTGATATTTATTCTGTTACAGGAGTGGGCTGACTTCATCCCTACACACTCTCCTCTTTTAAAAGAATTTACAATCCCTACAGAGCTCCAATTCATTTAAAATTTTAAAACCAAGAGTGCATCTACAGGGCTTCTTAATAGTCAAAGCATAACACATTTGTATCCAGCACTCCTGAGTAGATATTCTTGCCTTTCTGGCTTACATTGAGGTCCACCAAGGCCACCATTCATTTCAGGAATCTCAGCAACTACCAGGCAGTGAGTGGAATGGTCTAACTTCTACCCACTCCCCCTGTTGTATGGGACTCTAGCAGTCAAGAGTAAGGTCCAAGACATATGAGGCAACCACAGGTGAATTCTGTTCTAAGCCCCAACAATGTCCAGCTCACTGTGGTCAAAAGTACTATACTGAAATCAATGGCAGCCAATGCAACCAGGAGCTGGGAAATATAATAGTTAATTTAATTTCCAGTAATAGTTTTTCCCTCTCAGACAATAGTCCAAATGAATCATATTTTAATTAATCATCATATTTTATTTGTGCTATAACATTAGTTATTATTTCAGATAATAAAAACCTATGTTTTAAAAATTATTCAATATGAAATTATTTCAGATAGCAAGAAACATCTGGGACTGAAAATGAAAAATGGCTATAGTTAATGCAAGGAGAAGTTCTACACTTGATAATATTCTTCCCCATTTGTTTGTCTTACTGAAATGTGGCCCATATAACTGTCAAGTGTAGGGGGAGAGGAGGTTTTGATCTAATCTTTCCATGAGAATGGTCACATTGTCTTCTAGGGCCACATGTGTTTTCATTATGCTGTGGAAGTTTGAGGAAGTATTCTTCATAAAACATGAAAACCAAATTTAGTAGGGACATGTATTATTGCTTTCTCTCTAGGATTTTTATGAGGGGCTTCTGTTTGCTGCCATAAATGTCTACCTGGAGTATAATGGTATATAGTGCACAATTGAATATGAATTTGTACATAAAAGCTTCAAAGTTAAAACATCTTACAGAACAATGGTATTTGCCCAATCAAGTAGGGTGATCTGCATATGAAACCATGCTTTTTTATGTGGATTCCCAGAAAGATCAGAACCTACATTTGTAAATGGATGCTGTATGTAGTAATCAACATATAATCCATTTTGGCTGTTTTTGTGTTCTTTCCCAGCTTAGGGCTGCTCTTGCCGCAATTGGACAGCTCTGACAGTTTACACCACTCTAGGGGCAAGGGAACTGATTCCAGTCCCTCATTTTTATGCACCCCCTGACCTGGATAGCCCAGACTAGCCCAATCTCATCAGATCTCAGAAGCTAAGCAGGGGTCAGCCCTGGTTAGTACTTGGATGGGAGACCACCAAAGAAGTCCCAGGTCGCTACCCAAAGGCAGGCAATGGCAAGCCAGTTCTGAAGGTCTCTTTTTAAAAATTTTATTCACTGACAATGGAACGCCCAACTCCAAATTATTTCCCTGTATAAAACAAAACCAAATCTGGCTGGATGAGTTGCAATTAGAATGGCATGGGTAGCATAATAATGAACTTGTTCTGTTATATTTTAAAATATTCAGCTGATATCTGTTAGAAAGTGTCAATGATTTTGCTTTATGAGGATCATTTTTCAAACATTTCTGAATCTAGAATCAGATACTGCAGATGTCTGTTTCCAATTTATTTTACTATTAAAAAACCACAGAGTAGCCCAACCTAACCACTCAGTTTTAAAGAAGACATTTTTCAAGTGGTTCTTTTTGTAACATTATATGCCAGTCCACTACATGCAATCATAAAGTGCTACACAGCTATAATATAACTATTATATGTGAGTCAGAAAACTCAGCATCAAATATTATAACCTTTTTTTTTTCTTGGGAGGGGCTGCTAAATTCCATCCATGAAATACTCAAAAAGTTTTCCATCCTGCAAGACCTCCGGTGTTTTCTAGCTGTTTCTCACACTTTGGGGTTAATTTAAGAATGACATATGCTTAACATTTGATACACCCTCTGTTTGAATGGGTATTGTCCTGTGGCTATGGAACTATAGATTTAATCACTAAAGAGAATATTTTCCATCTTGTCCAAAATGGCAAAGTATATTATTGCAAGCATGCGTTTCAACTGAGTTTCTCCCAGTTTTAGCACAGCCCTCTGTGAAAGTTGGGAAGTTGCATAACATCAGCTAGATATCTTCCCAAGGACTCTGTGTTCAGACTAACCCATGTGACTACTGCATACATTTTACTTTGTAGGTAAAAATTTACTTGAAACATATACAGGGCGATTTCCCTCAAAAAACAGGATTGAGTAGACGCAGGGAAAATCGCACGAAGCTGTGGGGCAAAATGCGGCCGTGCAGCAGCTTGTGTGAAATTGACACGTACCATCGAGGCTAAAGGGAGGAGTGAGCGCGGAGCAGCGCTTGTGTAGACACCAGCATCAATACAGGGGTTTCTACCAATTTCCAATGAATATACCAGAATATCCAATTGTATAAACAAATCTAAAAGTGTTCAGTATATACTGGAAAATGCAGGATTTTACGGTGTAATAAGCTATTATTACAGAAACTTGAAATCTTCATTGACATCTTTGGGACTGAGCAGAAATATCCTCATGGATGAAATCAGAGAAATAATAGATGAAATCAGAAATTGAAAACCCAAGACCTATGCTACTGTATGAGGGAGGGAGGGAGGGAGGGAGGGAGGGAGAAAGGTCAACCACAGGGCATAGAGGCTGAGGCCTTCCCTGATGTTGCCTCCTGGCTCTGGGATTCAGAAGTTTAGTGCCTCTGAATGTGGAGGTTCCCCTTAGTCACCATGGCTAGTAGCCATTGATAGACTTATTCTCCATGAATCTATCTAATCCCCTTTTAAAGCTGTTTATTCCTGTGGCCATCACTACATCCTCTGGCAGCGAATTCTACATTTGAATCACTCTCTGTATAAAGCAGTATTTCCTTCAGTCCATCCTGAATCTACTGCCCACCAGCCTCATTGAGTTCTAGCATTTTAAGAAAGGGAGAAAAATTTCTCTTTGTCAACTCTTTCCACCCCAAACCTCTATCATGTCCCCCCTTAGTCGCCTCTTTTCTAAACTGAAAAGTCCCAGATTCTTCAGCCTTTCCTCATAGGGAAGGTGCTCCAACCCCCTAAACATCTTTGTCCTCCTCTGTACTGTTTCAACCTCTGCAATGTCTTTTTTGAGATATGGCGACCCAGGCCCATAGCTAACGTGGGGCCCACTCCCGCTGTTTTTGTGGGCCCCTCCCCCAATCCTCAGTTCCCCCTCCCTCTGACCCCCTCACCCCCTAATCGATCTGAGCCGGCATCTCCCCATTTGAGCTCATCTGTGATGAGTTGAGTCTCTTTAGGACCCAGCATCAACCGGTGGTTGACTGAGTCACACACACATTGGTTGGATTGCAGCAGTTTGCTCCTCCTGTTGATTTTCTGCTCCAGGCTCCTCTGCTCAGGGAAGGAGTGAGGGAGGAGTAATGCCAATAAAGGTCTCT
>NW_015161969.1:111734-133189 GCF_001447785.1 Gekko japonicus
CTTTTCTAGACCTTTTAGTGTCTATTAACATTGGGATTCTGGCTCACCTCAGAGGAAGGCTCTAGTGGGGGCTGTGTGGGTGCACGCCAGGCAGACCCCCCCGTGCCCTGGAGCCTTTGATGTAATTAGCTGGTGCCCCCCCAGGCCCCCTCCCCCCCCAAAATCCCTAGCTACGGGGCTGCGGTGACCAGAACTGTACACAGTATTCCAAATGAGGGCACACTATAGATCTAGTTTTTTTCTCAATCTGTTTCCTAATAATACCTAACATAGAGCTTGCCTTTTTCACTGCTGCAGCTCATTGAGCAGCTCACTACAACCCCAAGATCTTTCCCCCTCTCAGTCTCAGCAAGTTTATTAGCCTATACTTGAAGTTGGGATTTTTTTCATCCCAGTGTGTATCACATTACAATGGGAATTGTTCATCAATGGGAATGTACTAAGGCAAACACAGGACCACTTTAAAAGATTCGGTCATTGCCACATGCCCAGCAACCCACAATCAAGCATGCAAAGCAACTGTAACCTTACTCTACATTTAATGTCTAAGATGCAAGCATGTTACATACTTCCATTGACAGCACCAGGGGGTGAGATTCCACATGATTACAGGGCCCATGCTCTTCCTCATAACCAAGAACAGAAACACCCTGATCCTTACACAGAATGACTTTGCAACTCATAAGGGTTTACCACTTAACAGCTACCACATGGCCTTGAGATCATATTTAGGGCTGCCAAGTCCCCCCGGGGGGTGGATTTCCCCCTGCTTTGGAGGCCCGATTTCCGCCACGGCGGAATCGGGCCCTGGGGGGAACTCCCCCCCCCGAAGCTGCGTCACCATATGGTTCCCCCCCCGACGATCTGGGCCACGCCCCCAACGTGCTCTACATCCTGCGTCACTTCCGGTGACGTTCTGGCAGCACATGCGTGCTTTGCGCGCGCACACACCCGCAGCCAGCTCCCGGACCCAGCGAATGCTCCCCTGCCGGTGAGTAATTACGATTTGGCAACCCTAATCATATTGCAGGATATGATATACACAGATACATTAGCAAACCAGTCAAATTATGTTTAGATTTCCCAAGATATGAACAAACTCAAAAGAAGCCTAGCTGTGCTGATGTCTTTGTCATTAACCTCTGGCTTTACTAACTATTAAGAGTGAGAGGGACAAAATGGAGAGAGAACATGTTTAACAATACTTTTAATTTTGCAGCTGGCTGCTTTTGGACTGAATAGATTGTAGAGATTGCCAAGACTTCTGCTCTGATTCATTCAGCAGGGTAGTCAAAGTGGCAACAAGTTCATAGTAGAGTTCTTGCAGCCTGTAAGACAACAATGAGTGAAAATATTCAATGTAATTCCACTGTGCTATAACAGAGTGGCAAACATTCCTTTCCCTTATTTCTCTGTACCTATTTATCCTTCTCTTTTCATGGGGAAAAAATTCACTGGGATACTATTTTATGCTTTTGTGTACAACCTGCAGTTCTATACCACAGTATTCTCTCACAGAGCATATAAGGCCTGTGTAGAATGACAACATGCTTTCAAAAATTCCAGATACCTTCATATATAAATTCTAGCAATCAGATTCAATCAATATAGCTAATAGTCAGCATGGTTCCATCTTTGAATACTTAAATCATTGGACTGGGGCCATGGAGACAGAAAACAGATAGTTTTTCAAATTTGGGGGACTACCCAGGTTTGCAGAAAAATCTGAAACCTTCAAAGAAAGATGGGTTTGTTTGTTTTTTAAATTCCACCCAAACACAGTAATATTGTCTATGCTTGCACCGAGAATGCACCTCTGTTGGCTTGCCTCATCCACCCTCTTCGTAATGGAGGCAGCATATGGAAGAATGACCATGCCTACCAGTTGGAGGAAGAGTGGGAGCAGTTTGCTGTCCCCACTGCTTGAGCTAGTCAGCAAAAACTGCAGGCACGAGGAGGAAGAGCCAGTGGTCAGTTGGGTAAGCAGGGGAGGAGGAGTGGGAACTGCTGCCCTCGCGTGAGCTGCAGAGGTAGCAGCTGTGTATACAGGGAACCGTAGGAGCTAGTGAGTGGGTGGCCTGGTGAGGAGGGAGGGCAAAAGAGGAGAAGCACCAACAGGAGAAGCGAGAACAACAGCAGGCTCAGGAACCACAATCGCAGCCGCTCCACCGGAGGGAGGAAATACATCGAAAGGAGCAAACCAGGAAGTGGGCAGGGCACAGCGGAGCAGCACGACTTTATGGGATGAATTAAAAATAAGCATTAATTTAATTTCTTCTTCTTCAAAAACTCCTCACGTATCAGAATGTAGCATGTCAAGAAGAAGGTTAGCTTGAGATCCTCATTTTCCAGGTGCAAGGAAAGATTTTGATGCTGGAAAAAAACATTCCACCCACATTCTGAAATGGTACAGTTTTGAGACGCATGCCTTTTTGAACTTTTCAGTACGTCTCAATGTGACTAACACAAGAGTTAACGAGTGTTAAGCACTTGATAGGCATCCATGTGACCATGAGCTAATTCTTATCCTATTGGTTTAAGAAGATACCTACTTATAAACTGTGGCATCCTGACGATCCAGGGATGTCAAATACAGATC
Organism: Gekko japonicus; assembly: GCF_001447785.1. NCBI lineage: Eukaryota > Metazoa > Chordata > Lepidosauria > Squamata > Gekkonidae > Gekko > Gekko japonicus. Next base: position 114,334 of record NW_015161969.1, read on the forward strand.
AATAAATGGTAAACAGGCACAAAATTCTTCTAGGATCATCGGATCTGTATGATGCAGGGATTTTTTAAAGTCTTCTACTAATTCATTGAAGGTTTTATATTCGCTTGATTTCTGGTGTGGAAAAACACAGTTTAAACACAGCTAACTTGATGCTATATTTGGCTCCTCAGAACTAATGAACATCCCACTTATTTTCACCTCTGGTAAATGACTATTGCTGCAAAGAGATGGGCTTGAATTCTTAACACAAGTCTGTTCATGTTATTCAAGAGTGCTGGGCAGCCATTGTAGTATTTGTTTGTTTACTTGTGTGAAATATTTTAAACCCTGCTTCCTCAAATTAAAATCTACATTTAACACAATTGAAGTATTTAAATCAATTGTTATTAAAATGCATTAATTCATCAACAGCAGATAAAATAAGTTAGTCACTAAAATAAGAATCTGAAGTACATTTTTTTTAAAAAATCAAGCAAATGTCTATGTGAAGAAGGTTTTAGCCTACACCTACATCTAAGATCAGAGGCTGGGCAAATGCCTGAGCATCGAAAGCTGGCAATCTGAATTCCACCACAGGCTGATGTCAGGTTTTCCCTAACTTTTTCCATAGCTTAACATAGCTGACAGAGTAAAATGCTCCCTTACGGTCCATAAAACCTGTACACAACCCCCCCCCCTCCCTGTTAGCTGTGTATTTATCAGCTAGATGATACAAAATCAGACAATGGTCTAAAGTTGAACAGCCCCTCCTGAACCCGATTTGCTCATTCCCTAAAATGGCCTCAGACTCACTTAACCCAGTCCCAAAGCTTATGAAATAAAAAGGAAGAATATAATTTACACAATGAGGAAAGCAAACTAATTGGGAAATAACAACACGGGTCTGATCTGTTTCTTTTTTTGAAAATCAGAACAATAATAGTATGTCTCCAAGATCTGGAAATCAGGTGAGGAATTGATAAAGGTAAAGACCAGTGTTAAAACCTTGGTCCACCAGCAAGGATTTGCTTAAATAATTCATTAGGGATTAAGTCTGGCCCGGGAGCTTTGCCTGATTGAAGAGCCCAGATGAAAAGCTCAACTTTGTCATTAGAAATGTCAGGCCAAGAGGGAACTATATAAAGAGAAACAGTAGAGAAAGATGTGGTGATAGCTTCATCATCTGAAAATAGCACTTTAAAATGATTTTCCCAGACATGTGGGGCAATGCCGAAGGGAATTTTAAATTGTGGATTGATGGAAGTGTTAACAATAGACCAAAAGGTTATGTTGTCATTATTATTAACTGCAGATATAAGTCAACTCCATTCTCTAGCCAGAGCCTTCTGTTTCCTTACTTTAATTAAATCTTTGTAACTCTTTATAAGGTTTAAGCAGCTCCCTCAGAACTGTGATAGTTAGGGCTGTGCACTCAGTATACACCGAGCTAAATAAATATCCAAAAAATACGGTATAATGGAGCCATATAGATTCAGGTTCCCCGAATATTGCCCCAAATACCAATGAAATATCAATAGTGATATTCAGGTATATTCAGGACTATGGATATTTTTCAGGTCCAACAGACCCAAAATTGAAATAATCCAAATAATCCCCTAGTGATAGTATTATTTCTTTTACATTTTCCATGTATCCGCTAGATCTGCCTTTTAAGTAATCTGCAATCTCTATTAAACCATGTGTTTCGATTTGCCTCTATGCTCTGATCTGGTCGAATACCCTTGACATATAGAAACTTGAATGATTCAAAAATCCTAGACAGGTTGGGCGAATTTATATTGGCTGAGTTGGATGAGGAAAAATAGCTGGCCAAACTTTCAGGGGGGGAAGAGTTCATAATATCACAAAATGAGGTGGACAACAAAGGCCTTTCAAATTTTGAGAGAGATTTGTAAACTCTGTGGTATAGCTAAATGCTGAGGGCACATGGGGTCCCAAACAGAAATAAATGGGCAGATAATTGCCACCCATATAATCACCAATTTTCAACTGATTGAAATAGCAAAGATGTTTGATCAGAACAATACCAATTGATTATGTTTTCTCCTTTTCTCCAAACGTAAGTGAAATCAGTGCTACTATCAATTCCTCAAAGACCGTTTAGTGGAGTAAGATTCCTTCACAAGGCAAATTTCATCTATTCTAACCCTGCAATATTGATCACATGATCTCTTGGCCTCCTGTTATACAAAGCCTGACTAAGAAAGTCTCCAAAGTCAGGTCCTAAAATTCTAACAAAAGGAGAACTTTCATCGATAACTATCCTTGCATTAAAGTTGCCTGCCACAATCATAGAATGGATGGAAATGTGATTTTTATTTCATCGTAGATGGCACCTAAGAGTTTCCAGTTTCTTCTGTCTCTCAGTTCTCCAGCCACCAAGAGCAGAGTAATTAGAGAGTTCACAGTGGGGAAGGAGGGAGGGAATACATGCCTGCACAGAAGACAACTCAATGAACAACAGTCACAGGTAAGTGCAACACTGTTTTCATCTTCGGTCTTCTGTGCAGTACCACATTGGAAGACTGAAAAACTCACTTAACAGATGTCGTTGTGATGCTCTCCTATTGGAAGAGAGAGTGCAGGACAGCCTTGCCCACTGAAGTCTCTTTTCTGGCATCAATATCACTCATGTAGTGCTTCATGAAGTCCCCAAAGACAACCACGTTGCAACCTTAAAGATCTCCATCAACGACATGCCACGCACTAATGCAGCTGATGCTGATGCAGCCTGTGTTTTAGTTGAATGAACTCAAACTGACAGCAGGCATGGCACTGCAGCCTTGTTGTAGCACCACTGGATTCCCCTTATGATCCACTTGGAGATGGTCTGAGAGGAAGCAGCTCTACCTTTCGAAGGACCAGAGTAACACAAGAACAGCCTCACCAATTTTCTGAAGGATTTCGTTCTATGCAGATACTATAATAAAGCCCTACAAACATCTAATGTACAGAGTGCCTTTTCTGCCTCTGAGGTGGGAGAAGGGAAGAAAATGGGCAAAACCATATCTTGAGACAAATGAAACAGGGACACAACTTTTGGTAGGAAGCTAAAACTAGGCCGCAGCACCCCTTTTTGAAGTGGAACTTAATGAATGGAGGGCCTGCCAACTCCTACACTCTCCTAGCTGACATTATGGTGACCAGAAAAAGGAATTAACTGACAATGCCTCCAAGGAGGAGGTAGCTAGGGGCTCAAAGGAACCCAAGATCAACTGAGTTAGGACTAGGGATAATGACCACTGAGGAACTATGGGTGGTGGTGGGGAATACATATTCACTATGCCCTTGAGGAAAAAGCAGGAAGATCTGTAGGAGAATAAGGTCTTGCCCTCCATTACAGTGTGTGAGGCAGATATAGCTGCCAGATGAACCTTAATGGAATAAACAAAAAGGCCAGGTGCTAAGGGACCACAGATAATTAAAAAATTAGGGGCAGAGGGCATGAATTAAACAAAGCCCAAAGGGAAAAATATTTCTATTTACTAGCATAGGATGTTCTAGTAGAAGGCTTCCTAGCATTAAGGAGGACTTCCACCAGTTGGTCTGAGAAACCTACTCCAAAGGATTCAGTAGCCACGCCGTTAGGCACTGCCTCTGCATCTCAGAGTGGAGAGTGGAGCCTCAACACAGCAGGTCTGGGGATCAGGGAAGTATACAAACCTCCCTTGGGAGGCTAATCATAGTATTTGGAACCATACCTGTCTTGGCCAGAAGGGGGTCACTAATATACACCAAGTTCCTTCGGCCAGAATCTTGGCCAGTACCCTGGGAATCAGAGGGAATGGAGGGAAGGCATAGAACAGGGAACCCTGTCATCTGATCTGGAATGCATCCCCCATGGACCAAGGGTCGCATCCTGTTCTGGAGCAAAAGCTCTAGGCCTTGGCATTGCTCCTTGTGGCAAAAGGTCTATATCTGTAATTCCCCATTGGGCAAATATTGGTAGGAGACTGTCTAAGGCAAGGGACCATTTGTGGTTTACGCTGTATATTCTGCTGAGGGCACCTTCCCTAGTGTTTTTGGACTCTGCAATGTGGATGGCCTGCAGTGAAGCCCCCAAGGCAATAGCCAGTTCCCAAATGCTGATTGCCTCTTGGAAAAGTGAAAGAGACGCTGTGCCCCCTTGTTGATTTATATAAGTCATAGCATTAATCTTGTCTCTCTGGTTGCTTGACAAACGCTGAAAAAGAGTTAGGAGTGTAACATATAGCTTGCAGTTCTAACAAGTTAATGTGAAGAAATCTCTCTGAGGGGAGCCACCTGCCCTGTGTCAAGCAGGGGGCCCAAACCCTCAGGGAGGCATCAGTGGTGATAATCACCTGAGGCTGTTGCTGACTGTAGGGGAACCCTGTGGATAGACTACCTTGGTAACTGTCTCACCACTGGATGTGGTAAAGAAAACTTCTCTGCTTGAGAAAGTCTGGTGGGGTTAAACCACCTGACAAATGAGTTCTGCAGGGGCTTCACCTTGAGACGAGCATAGGGGACAGTAGCCACTTGAGACGTACATAGGGGACAGTAGCCACAAATAAGGCCTAATTGTTTCTGAAAAAATAGGGATGATTGGAAACAATTTCTAGATAACCTGCTATCGTGGCCCTAATGTGGGCTGCCCTACCCCAGGTAAATAGAACCTCCCTACCAAGGAGTCTAGGAGGGATCCATTGAAAAGTACCTGCTAAGAGGGTGTCAGTTTGGATTTCTCCATATTAACCTTCAAGCCCAAGCTTTCCAATCTCTCAAGTATCAAAGAGATATTCTGCAACAGGCGATTTTCAGTAGGGGCCGTAATTAGCTAGTCATGAAGACAGAGGTAGATAACACAGCCTAGGGATCTAAGGTGTGCCACCACCATGGCCATGCACTTCGCAAACACATTTGGGGCCATGGCAAGAACAAAGGTGAGTACCGAATATTGGTATACCTGACCTGTAAATTTGAAATGCATAAATTTGCGATACTTCAGATGAATAAACACATGGAATTTTGTACCTTTCAAATGTATAGCAGCAAACCATGAGTTTAATTCCAAAAAGATTAACACAGCAGAGAAAATTAACATCTTAAACTTCTTAACAACTAGAAAAGATTTGTTGTTGTTGTTCAGTTGCACAGTCAAGTCCAACTCTTCGTGACCCAATGGACCACATCACGCCAGGCCCTCCTGTCTTCTGCCATCCTCTGAAGTTTGCTCAATTTCATGTTCGTTGCATCTATGACACTGTCTAACCATCTCATCCTTTGCCGTCCCTGTCTTCTTTGACCTTCAATCTTTCCCAGCATCATGGTCTTCTCCAGTGAGTGCTCCCTTCTCATTTGGTGGCCAAAGTATTTGAGCTTCAGTTTCATTATCTGGCCTTCCAGGGAACAGTCAGGGTTGATTTCTTTTAGGATTGACAGTCAAGGGACTCTCAAGAGTCTTCTTCAGCACCATAGTTCAAAAGAATCTATTCTTCGGCGCTCAGCCTTCCTTATAGTCCAACTCTCGCAGCCATACATGACTACTGGGAATACCATTGCTTTGACCATGCGGACTTTTGTTGGCAGGGTGATGTCTTTACTTTTTATCCTGCTGTTTAGGTTCGCCATCGCTTTCCTTCCAAAGAGCAGGCGTCTTTTAAATTCATGGCTGCTGTCACAGTCTGCAGTGATCTGGTATCCCAGGAACGTGAAGTCTGTCACTACTTCCACAACTTCCCCTTCTATTTGCCAAGGAGTGATGGGGCCGGATGCCATGATCTTAGTTTTTGGAGATTCTGGGAATAAACCTGGAAGATGGATCTATCAGTGGCTACTAGTGAAAGATGGTGACAAAAGGAAACCTCCACATTCAGAGGCAGTAAACCTCTGAGTACCAGTGCCAGGAGGCAATATCAGGGGAAGGCCTCAGCCTCTCTGCCCTGTTGTTGGCCCTCCATAGGAACTGGTTGGCCGCTGTGTGAGACAGGATGCTGGACTAGATGGGCCATGGGTCTGATCCAGAAGGGCTCTTCTGATGTTCTTCTCAGGGGAAGGCCTTGGCCTCTCTGCCCTGTTGCTGGCCCTCCAGAGGATTGGGTTGGCTGCTGTGTGAGATGGGATGCTGGACTAGATGGACCAGTGGTCTGATCCAGGAGGGGTCTTCTGATGTTCTTCTCAGGGGAAGGTCTCGGCCTCTCTGCCCTGTTGTTGGCCTTCCAGATGAAATGGTTGGCCACTGTATAAGACAGAATGCTGGACTAGATGGACCCTCACTGGTCTGATCCAGCAGGGCTCTTCTGACGTTCTTATCAGGGTAAGGCCTCGGCCTCTCTGCCCTGTTGTTGGCCCTCCAGAGGAATGGGTTGGCCGCTGTGTGAGACCGATGCAGAAAGACTTTACTTTTTATTCCAATAGACATTGCTCTTTTTCCAGAATTGATATGATTTGGATGTCTGAAGAATTATCAATGAAAACACATAAGACTGAAATTTTGCCAAGATGTAATTCAGATCACAATCCGGTGGTATGGAGTTCCACAGAAAGGAAAAAACCCTTTCTGTGGAGGATTAATGAAGACTTGTTGGATAAGAAAACGGTAATTGAGATGTTAAAGGAAGAAACGAAACAATTCTTTCAACAAAATTTAAATAAAGAAACACCGATACAGATTGTATGGGATGCTTATAAAGCGGTGATGAGAGGAATTCTCATCTCGCAAAACGTGAAGCAAAAAAAGGAAAAACTTCAAAAACAAACAGAAGTGTTAGAAAAAATTGCTCAGAAAGAAAAGGAATTAAAAAAGAAGCCTGGAAAAAAGCAAATTATTAAAGAATTAAAGTTGCTGAAGGAACAACTGAATGAGACTTGGAATCAGGAAATGTATTGGAATTTAAAGAAGTTACAACAGAAATCTTTTGAAGGGGCGAACAAACCGGGAAAATACTTAGCTTGGCAACTTAAGGCTAGAAGAGAGAGAAGAATGATAACCAAAATAATAGAAGATGGAAAAGAGTTCGTTGATCCTAATGGAATAAAGAGATGTTTCTTCAAGTATTATGCTAAACTATTCCAAACAACTAGAGTTGATCTTGAGAAGATTAAAACATATTTAAAGGAGATTCCACTACCAAAAATAAGTAAGGAATACAAAGATTTATTAAATGGTCCAATTCAAAAAGAAGAAGTGATGAAGGCAATAGAAGAGACAAAGTTGGGGAAGGCGCCTGGGCCGGACGGATTTACAGCGAAATTCTACAAAAAGATGAAAGAAGAAATTTCCCCGGTCCTGGAAGCTTTAACCAACGAAATAAGAGAAAACAAAAAGGTGCCGGACTCATGGAAAGAAGCAATTATTTCTTTGATTCCAAAGGAAGGACAAGATTCAACAAATGTAAAGAACTACAGGCCAATATCTCTTTTGAACAACGATTATAAAATCTTTGCAAAAATTATTGCAGAAAGGGTGAAAAACTATTTACAAACGGTAATTTCTGAAGATCAAGCGGGCTTTTTACCCAAAAGGCAGATTAGAGACAATGTAAGAATAGTAATGGACGCAATTGAATATTATGAAAAGCACCCAGAAAAAGAAGTAGCTTTTCTGTTTGTTGATGCAGAAAAAGCTTTTGACAATCTTAATTGGAATTTTATGCACCAGATGATGGAAAAGATTGAAGCGGGACAACATTTTAGAAATTGTATTGAAGCTATCTATTCTGAACAAAGAGCTAAAATAAATGTGAATAAAGAACTGACAGATAACTTCAAAGTACAGAAAGGAACAAGGCAAGGTTGTCCGTTATCACCGTTATTATTTATCTGGGTATTGGAAATACTTTTACAAAAAATACAGTACGATCAAGAAATAAAGGGCTTGACACATAAAGGACACCAATACAAATATCGAGCATTTGCAGACGATGTAATGTTTATGGTGGAAAACCCAACAGAAAAATTGACATTGCTTTTTCAAAAAATAAAGGAGTTTGGAGAATTGGCCGGCTTTTACGTAAATAAGAATAAAACAAAACTTATATGTAAAAACATGATCAAACAAAAACAAGTGGAACTACAAGAACTGGTACAATGTGAAGTAGTTAAAAAAACAAAATACCTTGGAATTGAATTAACGGCAAAAAATATAGACCTATATAAGAATAATTATGAGAAATTATGGACTAAGCTGACTCAAGATTTTAAGAAATGGGATAAAATGAACTTATCACTGATGGGAAGAATATCAGTTATAAAAATGAATGTCCTACCACGTTTGATGTTCCTGTTCCAAACAATACCAATTCTGCATAAAACGGATTTGTTGGCCAAGTGGCAACAAGAGTTGTCAAAATTTGTTTGGGCAGGCAAGAAACCAAGGATCAAAATGAAAATACTTTGTGATGCCAAAGAAAGAGGAGGTCTACAAATGCCAAATCTTAGACTATATTATGAAGCGGTTTGTCTAACATGGATGGATCAATGGGTGAAGCTTGAAAATGACAGATTGTTGGGGTTGGAAGGGCATGATTGTAGATTTGGCTGGCATGCATATTTATGGTATGACAAGATAAAAATGGACAGTTTTTTTAAACTTCACTTGGTGAGAAAAGCTTTGTATATGGTATGGACAAGATATAAGAAGTACCAGAGTGACTTAAGACCATTGTGGATTGTACCAGTAGAAGTGTTGATATCTTACTCAAGACAGCGAGGTAGAGACTGGTTGCCATATAGAGATTTAATTAAAAAAGAGGGAACAGAGTGGGTAATGAAAAAGCAGAATGAAATTGAATATGAATATGAGTGGTTGAAATATATGCAGATTTATGATCTTTTTAGATCTGACAAAAAAAACTATGGTTTTAGAGAGGAAAAAAATGAAATTGAAAAGGTTTGGGAGAGTGGAGGAGGAAAAAATATTTCTAAAATGTATAAGGTGTTGTTAAAATGGTATACTGAAGATGAAACTGTTAAAGAACAAATGTTAAAATGGGCTATTAATATGAATAAGGAAGTGGCTATGGAAACCTGGGAATATTTGTGGAAAAATTCTATTAAGATCTCGACATGTACTAATGTTAAAGAAAACTGTTATAAGATGATGTATAGGTGGTACATGACACCTAAGAAAATTGCAAATATGAATCAAAATATGTCAAACAAATGTTGGAAATGTAAGAGGCATGAGGGCTCATTTTATCATATGTGGTGGACTTGTGAGAAAGCTGTAGACTTTTGGACAAAAGTCCACAATGAAATGCAAAAAATATTGAAATGTTCTTTTAAAAAAGCACCGGAAATTCTGCTTTTGGGACTTAAAATGGAAGAAGTCAATACGACTAAAAAGACTTTACTCTGGTACCTGATAGTGACAGCGAGAATGATTTATGCTCAGTTTTGGAAGACAGAAAAGGTACCAGAGGTTGAAGAATGGATACAAAAAGTTCTGTTCATGGCACAAATGGATAAGATTACAAAAAAACTGAATAACAAAGAAGACGATGAGTTTTTTGGAGAATGGAATGATTTTAAAATTTATCTGGAAAAGAACTGGGATGTGAAACAAAACTTAATATGTTTAGATCAATATTAAGTCAAACGATGTTATCTTTAGATCGTAATGATGAAAAACTGATATTGTTGATGATATGAAGTAATTTGGAGCAGGGGTGGAAGCATTGTGGGAAGCCATTGGAGGGAGGGGAGGAACTGGGAATGGGGTAGACAATTGATAGAATGAAATGTTTTATATGTTGTATTCCTGAGAAAATAAAATTTGTTTACCAAAAAAAAAAAAAAGGCAGTGATCCATGGGGGAGGAGAAAAGATTAAGGCCCCTTAAATCTAGGATAGATTGGAGACCTCCATCTTTTTTGGGGGGCAGAAACAATCTAGAGTGGTCTAAATGATAAGCAAACAGAACAATAGTCAACACCCAAGAACCAGATGTTATATGCTGCCAGTTGGGGTGGAAGGGAGCCAATCTGTTCAAAAAGAAAGGCTGAGCACCCAGCACATGGACCTCTTGTCAGAAAGGGGCCCTTTGGCCCATCGATGCATCCTTGGAGGACTGATGCTGCTGCTGCTGTCCTTGATACCCAGACCTATGGTGGGACTGAGTTGCTGCTATGTCTGAGTTGCTACTGAGGACACTGGAAAATTCTCCGTTGAGGATCCTGTGTATGGTGGTATGGGCACAAAAACTGGTAATAGTTGTATGGCCTTATAAAGGTTCTCTGGAAGGACTGTGCCGGAGGTACAGCGATGCTGAAAGAACGAGCTGTTTGTTTATTTTTCTCAATTTGCGAGTGGATATCATCCGTCTTCACCAAGAAGAGGGTAGTACCTTCAAAGGGCAGGTCCTCTATCTTTTGACAAGTTTCCACTGGTAAGGTAGTGGAACGAAGCCATGCATGTCTGTGAAGCACCACAGCTGAAGCCATAGTCCGGGCAGAGGAGTCTGCTGTGTGTCTCCCAGTTTGATCTGTTGTTTGGACAGATGAAGGGCTTCTGCTTGAAGAAGCTTGGCAAGTGACTTTTTGTCATCTGGCAAAATGTAGATATAGGCTGGCATTCTTTCCCATGAGAAGAGTTGGTAGCCACCCACTTTGGCTGCACAGCTGGCGATTCTAACATGAAGAGCTGAAGAAGAATATGCCTTTCTACCAATAACATCAATTTTACGCCCTTCCCTATCAGCAGGGGAAGAGTGTACACCTGGTCAATGGTAAGCCTGCATTTCCTCTGCAATGAGGGATGATGGAGCTGGGTACGTGAAAAGGAAGGGACAACCCTCCTGTTGTACTCCTGTTGTAAACGTTTTTGACCCTCTTCGAAGTATCAGGGACAGTAGATGGTTTTTCCCATATGGTGTTGGAAATGTCCAACATGGGGAAGGCAATCGCTCCCAGTGAGTTGGAGTAGAGCCTCCCCCACATTTTGTCTTTCATTCTCAGAACTGATGCAGTGACTTGGATTTCTGAAGTCTTAGGTATTCTGATCATCTGTTCTGTGTATAGTCCTCATTAGGTGAGACCAGGTCCACAGGCCCCACTGTGTCATCTCATGAGGGATCAGAGGGTGGACCGGGGCTCTATTCTGTTGGGAATACAGCACTCTCCTCGTCTGATTCAGAGAACATAGGGAGTTCCTTCTCCATAGGAAGCAGGGTTATTGCCCAGGCAGAAGCGGGAGGGTAAGGACGGCACTCCTGAAAATTCCATTTGGTTCCAGTGGACACAGGTTGATTACCTTGTTTGTTTGAAAAGAGGGAAGGATAATAAAAAGGATACTGCTGCCAAGGTTGAAAAGGGGCCACAGAGGACCACGGAATTGGCTGGGTGGGCTGTGATGCCAGAATCGGATCCCATTGGGTCTGAGGAATCAGCTTGGAGGAAGGTTCTATCTCATTTTCTGGGCATGGTGGAGCTGGGTAATGCAAATGTGGAGATGGGATTCTTGGAGGTGGGAGATCCAGAACCAATAATGGAATCAAAGCGGGAACCGGTGTTGGAACCGATGACATCAGAACCGGTGGAGAGGCCCAAACTGGAGAGTGGTGAGGAACCAAGTGATGCTTGTCTCGGTGCCTATCTTTATGCTTGGACTTTGCCCTAGCCTTCTTAGGGGGCAGCTCAAAAGCAGAGCAAGATTGCCTAGGTGATACTGAATGGCACCTAGTAGGGGCTGAGGACAGACTGGATGGGACCGAAATGACTGACTGCAGGCAAGAAGGAAGATCAGTCAAGGCCAGAGACTTACTATCAGTGGTATGCTGTCACTCTTCCGAAGACTTTGTAGCCAAGCTCTCAGGACATAAAAGAGCTTTCCCCCAAAGGCTAGCTTTGATTCTCACTGCTCTATCAGATCTCACATTGGGAGTAAACTGCAAGCAAAACTCACAGTTCATCATATTGTGCCCTTTGCTAAGGCAAAGGAAGCATACAGAATGCCCTTCAGAGAGGGTCATCTTAGTCTCACACTGGGAACACATATTCAGTAAAGCCTTCTGAGATATGGTTGACGGAAAAAATGAAGAGAAGCTGGTAAGGATATCCTTGCTGAAAGGTGGCAAAAAGAGAACTGAGGGAAGGGGGGGGGCTCCCAGGAACACATGGCTGTTTTGGCAGGAAAACATGCCTCCAGCTCCAGGAAGGGACCTCCCATTCAGCTTTTGTCAGAGAAAGGTAGAAGCTGGATAGGAATCCTCCGGTGGTTGGCCTGCACAAGCGCAGTCCAATGTGGGACTGCACAGGAGACCGAAGATGAATAGGGGGTTTCACCCTCAGGGGAGTATAATCCCAGGAGTCCGGGACTCTTTTTTTGCTAGACAGAGAGTAATTCCTCCCACTATCCTGAGAGAGGGCTGGTTCTCATTCCCACTTTGTTGCTTATTTGTTTATGATTGGAGTGCGGACGGAATTTGTTGGCTACTAAGGCATGGATTCACACCATTAAATTTTGGTTACGACTCCACTTCAACTCTGACCCCCTTAGTTACATGTACCAACTACTTTCTGAATCTGTCAATTCTAGTAGGCTAAATTACATCGAAGCCAAAATATGTTCCTTGAATTTATCCTTAGAATCCTTATTTTTGCTTTCTGAGGCTTAAAAAATAAGGTATTGGGTTTATTGGGTTCAGAATTGCAAATTGGGTTAAAAAGGGTTAAAATTGAAAGTGTTAAAAGTTAATGTTAAATAGGTTACAGCTCAACCTTAAAACAGCTTAATGTATTCATCCTATCTAATCCTAACTAATTATACGTTTCAATAAAAAAAAACCCTCAGACAATGCAATTGCTCTTCTCAAGCATTCTCAAAGCAGCAGCTGGGAAGAAAAAGGGAAGTGAGGGAGTTAAACTCCCTAAGCATAACATGCATTCCTAAAATACAACATAAGATAATTATACAGCTGACAAGAACGTATAAGTCCTATCTAACAAAAATAATAGAGAAGAGAATATGTATATAAAGAGGAAAGAAAATAAAAAAATAAGCTCTCGTGAAATGCCACCGTAGCACTTTTCGGCAGCTACTGGAACCGGAACAGAGGAAATCTAACCTGCTGATTTATCAATGCATTGATTTCTTCTTGTTGCCTTCTTAATATAGCCTGCTTCTTTGTATGAAGAGCAGCCCGCCTCTCTGCTTGAAGCTTTCTCTCATATTCTTCAGTTGTATCCTATACTCAAGGTAGTGAAATAGTTTTGAAACAGATGCTATTTACTTGCCATATTCTTGGGAGAACTCTCAGCCCCAGTAAGAGCATCCAGCAGCAGCTGTGTTCCTTCTCTTTGAGTCTCCCTACCCTTCAACCAGCTCCATACTATATATAGAAAGTAATGAATAAATGTGGACCCTGCATGGTTTTATAATCCATTTCTGGATTCAAAGAGCAGGTGGGTGGCGAGATCAGACAGCCCTGCCATTCAAATACTGGGATTCACTTCTGTAAATTACATCCCCAGTTCATTCTGTATTTCCTCTACATGTGAATAGAAAGATGGGGAATTAACCACTGCACAAATTCTACCCAGTACCTATCCATTACATTTTCCCCACCGCTGCCTGTAAGCAGCTCAATGAGGCATACATAGTTCTCCTCTGCTCCATTTATCCCCACAGCAATCCTATGAGATTGCTTACACTGAGAGAGTGTGCCTGGCTCAAAGTCAGCCAATGAACTTCATGGATGAGTAGAGATTTGAATGTGAGACAAACAAATCTAATTCCAAAGCTCAGACCATACTGGCTTTATTGTCCTAAAGAAGCAGCAGTCTCAAATCAACAGAAGCCTTAACAAAACTTAAAAACAGAAACTCAAATTGTTCTGTTTTTATCTGCTGAAATTCAAAACTCCCTCCTTTATTGGCCAATTCACAGCCACCCTTCAGATTGGGCAACCTGGTTTCACATCTTCCTCGCACCTGGTGAGCCAGTTTGGTGTAGTGGTTAAGTGCGCGGACTCTAATCTGGGAGAACCGGGTTTGATTCCCCACTCCTCCACTTGCACCTGCTGATGTGACCTTGGGTCAGTCACAAGCTCTGGCACAGCTGTCCTTGAAAAAGAGCAGTTTCTGTAAAGAGCTCTCTCAGCTCCACCTACCTCACAGGGTGTCTGTTGTGGGGAGGGGAAGGGAAAGGAGTTTGTAAGCCGCTCTGAGACTCCTTTGGGTACTGAAGGGCGGGGTATAAATCCAATCTCCTCCTCCTCCTCCTCCTCCTCCTCCTCTTCTTCCTCTTCCTCTTCCTCTTCCTCTTCCTCTTCTTCTTCTTCTTCTTCTTCTTCTTCTTCTTCTTCTTCTTCTTCTTCTTCTTCTTCTTCTTCCGGAAAGTACAAACTAACAATCCAAATGGCCAAACTGATTCTCGGTCTCAGTAGCCCAGTTAGTGACTAAGCTAGGCTAAAGCTCCAGGGACAATATCAGAACAGCATGGTTGGTCACGATGTCATATTTGAAAGTAGCAGCAAAAAATGACAGTATGAGTATATTCCAAGAAGAGCCTCATGCGTCTTCTCTTTTGGTAGTAATCTCAGTCAGGTTTGCCGCACAGGAACAAAGACAAGGGCAACTCTTTCAAACAAGGGAAGCTCAGCAAACCTAGGAAATATATTCATTTAGATATTTTTACCTTGCCAGTGGAAGGGCACAGCAGCTTACAGCATTGTTCTTCCCACCTCCATTTTTATTCTCACAACAACCACCCTGTGAAGTAGGTTAGGCTGAGATTCAGTGACTGGCCCAAGGTCACCCAGTGAGCTGATCACAGTATGAGTGGGGATTTGAACCTGGCCCTCCCAGATGCTAGTCCATCTACACCACCATACTGGCTCTTCTTCCTCCAACAAAGAGAACATTAATGTAGCACGTTAACTAAAATTTACTCTGTTCCCATCAACGTTTCCGTTTTGCTCTTATAATAGCAGAATTCTAATCACTCTCTCCCTCCCTCTCTCTCTCTCTCTCATGGTTTTTTGCACATCAAAAGTCAGTTATCAAATAATGTGTACTACCATCAGAAAAAGGCAACTTACCTGAATATCCATAATGACAACTGCAATAAACATATTGAAAAATACAAAAAATCCTAGGAGAATAAAGACTATTGTGAATGCCCGGCTTGAGGTGAGACCCCTGTCATCCAGTTCATCCTGCAAGTCTGTCCAGCCATCAACCTGAAAGTTCATCAGATCAGATCATTTATTTATTTATTTATTTATTGGATTTCTACCCCGCCCTCCCACCGAAGCGGCTCAGGGCGGCTCACAAACAGTTTAAAAACAACACACAGTTTAAAACCGGCTCATCTAAGATCTAAAGACTCTATCAATCCAAAAGCACATGAATCAGATTCTTAATACAATCCAGTTTCCCCCATAAATACTTTCAGTTATTCCGATGCCTCCTGATTTAAAACAACTGCTATTACTAATTATAATTAGCAGTTACTAATCACTAATGTTACTAGTACACACTATTTCCCTTGCTCCATTTCATTTATTTTCATTTTTTGGTTTTTGGTCTTCTTTACGCTTTTCTTTTGCTGTTCCTTGTGCATTTTCTGTATATCACACTCTCTTATGCAAAGATCAGAACAGAAAGATTAAGAGACAATTGACAAAATAAGATAGAACATTGTTGCTTGCAAAGTCTGTCCACACATTGTGAGGAACATTGCGAGAAAGTTAGAATTTCATTAGTGAAGTACTGATTTTATTGGTACAAAATCTTGATGTGTACTCCTAACTGGAGACAGAAATGGGATCCTAATAAAAAGTCCGGGGGGGGGGGGACACAGATATATATCTAATTTCCAGTGACATATTCTGAAAAGGTTCCCTCCAAGTTAATTTCACCATTACATAGCTTAAATATCCATCTTTCTCATTCTAAGTCAGGAATTTTGGTTGGCACATTTTGTATGAGAGAATTGACTGAGAACAGAAAGGCTTTCAAAAATTACCGTAACTAAACTGAAAAGAGTGAAAAAGGCAGATGGCAGGTCCCCCCAGTTCTGCATGTCTCCAGTTTCAGGATCTCCATACAAATCATGACCCAGGATTGCAAAGATAAACATTAACAGGAACAACAAGACAAGGACGTAGATCACATTCCTCACAGTCTGACCCAGGGCTGTCATCAGAACCTGGAGTATAAAAAAATGCAAGTAAACACAATTACATTTTAAAACAAATGGCGCGGGACGTAGAACTGGTTAAGTCTTGCACCTTCTCAAGCAGAGAGCTATCAGATGCCAATGGTAGACCATGCTTAACTACAGAGGGATACAAACTAGCAGGCCTTAAGATCTGCCTTTCGGAACTGAAGCCGGGGAACAAAATAAAAATGCTTATCATACATTAATTGTGTCCATCTGTAGTTAACTGTAGCTTTTCCCTGACCTTTTCTCAGACACTGATCCTATGTGTTTAGCAGCAAGAAGTTGCCACATACACACATAGGCATTATTTCTGACACCAGACTCAATATTGTACTCAAAGACGGCTTCCCAGGTACAAAATGCAATATAGGAATCAATAAGGAAATTCAAGTGTATCTGGAATTACTGATATGTGTCCTTACACAAGACATGGAAACTGACACGGTGGTGATATCCTTGATGTACCAAACAAAACAAATCTCTCGGCAATGCAGGAGATACAGATGAACATATGATCCTGGCTTTGCACAAACCCATTAACCAGGAAGTGACACCTGAACAGACCAACAAATGGATTTTGGATTTGAAGTATGAGATGGTGTTGGCAGACACAGATGCTGATCTTAAAAGAAACAGCAGATTGTATAAGAAACCCTTTGGCATTTGTAGGCTTTCTGTAGTCAAAAAAGGGCAGCCAGCCCATTCTTTAGCCAGTCTCTGGAGTATTGTAACACTCAAGCAGTGCAGAGTCTTCTGTAGTTTAGAGTTAATAGAAATGTTTGTGATCTTGGCCAAGATCCATGACCAACAGTCTGACTCAAGCGGTATTCCCTAATCGGTATTCCCATCCATTCCTATGAGGATCTAGGGTACATTCTGATGTAATTTGTAGTACTTTATAAGAGTTAGTTTTGTTTAGAGTTCTTACCCAATGACCCTGTGCATCGCAGTGCTTTCTCTAGGGGCACATTAAGCAGGAGTTACTGTAGTGCCAAAAACCAACAAGACCACATCTGCTTCACAGTAAACACTACTGATGCATTCTGTAGCTTTGTCATGGAATTAAGGATCCCTGAGAAGGAAATTTCTTCTTTTTCTATTACGACAACCAGCTTCAACAGGGCTTTCCTGCTCTCCCTTCCTCCACCAGGCCCTGTTTCTACTAAAGAGCCACTCCAAAAGGTCAGGGGACCCTCCAGAGAGGTTTGTGATGCAGCATGAGAGAGGGGAGCTGTGAGATATGAGATGGTGGAAACTGGAAACCCACCTTGAAAAGCACTTTCCACTTGTACTAGGTGTCTTTGGATCCAAGCCACTATAAAATACTAGCTATCACCATTCAATAGATTATTTGCTGCTGCTGCTGCAAAGTGCCATCAAGTCAAGCCAACCTATGGCAACCCCATAGAGTTTTCAAGGCAAGACGTGTTCAGAGGTGGTTTGCCACTGCCTGCCTCTACGTTGGACTTCCTTTGCGGTCTGGTCTCCCATCCCAATACTACTCAGGGCTGACCCCGCTTAGTTTCCAAGATCTGATGAGATCAGACCAGCCTGGGCCACCCAGGTCAGGGCAATAGATTTTTAGGGGGGGGGGCTTCTATGCCATTCCAGCAGCATAAGGGAGCCACTGTGCCACACTGTCTTTTCATACTGTTTCAATAATGAAAATAAGAACTACATATGTGGGTCAGTTGTTTACTTCCTCCCCTGGTTGGAAAGAAGATCTTTCAGATAGCTTCTACTGAGATTTCAACAGCACCACAAAATCTATTCTACTAGAAGTTGGTAAAGGTTCTGGATATGACCCAACAAAACATACAGAACTTTGGCTGAATATTTCAACAGATATTTAAATTCAACTTCTTTATGCAGCACCATCAGTATGGATGTTTTTCAGAACATCTTTAAAGAAAACAGACTCCGTCCCATGCTGAACAGGGAGATCAAAGCTAAGTAGGAGAAGAATATATATTCGGTTCAACTGCATATCTTTAAGCTTTGTTTGGTGGGGAACAAGAACTAAAGTGTTATGCCAGCGGTTTCACAAAAAAGGTGGATTTTGAAAAGAGGCCTCAAAGAAGAAGGGGAAAAAATATACATCAGGGCTATTTTTGGGCAGGAACGCACAGGAACGGAGTTCCGGCTAGCTCCTGAGTTGGCCACGCCCAGCAGGAGCTCATTAGCATAACAGGCCACACCCAACAGCAGAAACTCATTAGGATTGGCTACATTAGGGGTGTGTGGCCTAACATGCAAAGGAGTTCCTGCTACAAAAAAAAGCCCTGGGTTTTGACAACAAACAAGGTAAACAGAATAAGAAGTAAAAGGTGGGTGTGGCTGAATGACCACACTTCTGGTAACATGGGGGTGTGGCCTAATATGCTAATGAGCGGTGCTGTCAGGGGTGTGGCCTAATATGCTAATGAGTTTCTGCTGTTGGGTGTGGCCTATTATGCTAATGAGTTCCTGCTGGGCTTTTTCTACAAAAAGAGCCCTGATGGTACTGATGTTCAGAAAGGCATTTCTAATAATAAGGGGCCACCAGAGGTCGATTCGGGGGGGATCGCGGGGAATCGCCATTCCCCCGGGTGAGGTGCGGGGGGTGGGGCACACAACGAAGCCCCGCCCCCTGCTTCCGTCCGCCCCGCTTCAGGCCCTCATTCAGTGAGGAGGACGCAGGAGAAGAGGGAGGGTAAGTTGCTTCCTCCCCGCCTCTCCCCACCCCTGCCTG
>NW_015161969.1:133878-137757 GCF_001447785.1 Gekko japonicus
TGGGGGTGGAGCCTGAGTGGTGGGTTTAGATTCAGAGGAATTAGCTGTGTTAGTCTGTTGCTGCAAAATAGTCCAAGAGTTCAAATAGCACCTTTAAGACTAACAAATAGCACCTTTAAAACTAACCTTTAAGACTAAGACTGAGTGGTGGGTGTGGCCTTATGACACACTTCCGGTGATGTCAGGGAGTGTGGCCTTATGACACACGTCCGGTGATGGCAGGGGGTGTGGCATATGCTAATGAGTTATGCTAATGAGTTCCCCTAGTTCTTTTTCTACGAAAGGACCCCTGGGGGCCACAAAGGAGAAAGGGCAGAGCTGACTGTGGGAGATTTTCAGATGACTACAGGAGGGGAGTCATGGATACTGTTGGGTATGTCAGGGGGGCATTGTGCCTGTGGGGTTGACTGGACCTCTTCAGCAACTGCAGTTTTGGGGAAGCGGACGGAGTAGGTAGTTACTGTTCTCTGTTGGTGGTTATGTTTGAGAAAATAAATTAGCTATGCTTAAGGCCTGCAGAGCCTCAGCATTACCACTACCAGACATGAAAGATATTATAACCAGACATAGCAGATAGTATAATACATAGACACTAATGCACATCTTAAAAACAGTTAAATAGTCACCTCACCCCAGTACACAGAACAACAGCCAAAAACAGGGTTGTCAATTCTGTATTGGGAAATTCTAGATTTGGGGGCACTGCCTGGGAAACGTTCCTTTCCAGGCACCCCCTCACCCAAATTTCCAAGATTCCTGTGGTTCACCCTCTGAAGCTGCCATTTCCTCTTGGGAAACTGAAAGGGCTGCTAAGCCCTTGTGGGGGATTCCCTGCCTCCAACTCCTATTTTCCAATGCTGTTCTGAGCAGTAGCAGGAGAAAAATAAACAAAAACAAGTTGTAGGGCTGATGGTGTGATGTCCCTTCCAGGGAAAACCCGGAAGTGACATCATTGGAAACACTATGGCTTTACCATAGAGAAGCCTGATGTCACTTCTGAGTTTTCCTTGGAAGTGAGTCACAACATCACCAATGGCTGCCCCCCCCCACGTCTCCACCCCACTGTTTAGAAACTGATCTCTGTATCGTGAAGATCAGTGTGTATTGTGAAGATCAGTGGTGATTCCAGGGGAACTCCAGACCCCACCTGGAGGCTGGTAACTCTAGAAACCAAATATAGAACCAACACAAACACTCAGGTGTGCAAAGGGTTGCCAACTGCAGGTTGGGAAACTCCTGGAGATTTGGAGGTGGCACCTGGAAAGGGCAAGATTTAGGGAGGGGAGGGACCTCAGTGGGGTATAACGCCATACAGTTCACCCTCCAAAGAAGCCATTTTCTCCAGAGGAACTGAACTTTGTCATCTGGAGATGAGTAATTCCTAGAGATCTCCAGCAACCCCCCCCCCACATACACACGGCAACCTGCACAACAGCCCCACCCACTGGTATGGGGGTTCTTATATCACCATTACAATACATTATGTGAGGGTATAAAAGATGGTTTTCTAAAAGTACTGTGTAATTGATAAATAACAGTAAAAAATGGACTCAGCACCTAGCATGATCTTGACTATGCTTTTAAGAACTGGCCCTGAAAATGTGGAAGAGGAACAAATAAATTTACACTAAACAGCGTGGAACATTTTTTATAAACCTATGTAATGGTGCTTCAGTCAATCAAGGCTTTAGATACTTACACTCCCTAAGATGAAGTCAACAGGAGAACTATAAAATGCTGGTGGCAGTAACATGCCAGCAAGCACCCCTTGTTTCTGCATTTCTCTAGGCCTTCAAAGATTCACAAGTGTTCCTAGAGGCATCTCTTATTAAGGGTAGCCTTGTGCCTCTGGATCTCAGAAACTTGTAAAGTATATTGAAATTAACCCCAATCGATGTTCTAACAAGGCAATTTTCAGAACAACTCAGCATTCTAAATGTGTACTTTCAAACCAAAAGCCAGATTAATGGAGTCTACATCATAACCAGGATTGTGGCTAACAAAACTTCTCTGTGTGGAGTACAACAAGGAAATTATTTCCTCAAGGTGGGAATTTATTGCTCTAAGGTGGGAGGCAGAAAGTTGTAAAAAGGTTTTTTTTTTTAAATTAATAAAGGGAACCATACTAAGTCAGCCTTACATGTTTTCAGCCTTCACCACAGTTTCCCACCCAAGGGGTAATTCAAACTGCAATTAATAAATTATAATGCACATACAGGTACAACCTCCCACGACTTCTGAAAAAGATATTACTGATTAAAAAGTAGGTTTTTGGGGGGTGGGGAATGCTTTCCCAAAGAACATTAGAGAGTCGTCTAACTATTTTGAGCCTAAATTCTTTCAGAGTCTAATATTTTACCTAGGCATGGTCAACAGCTCTTGGCGGAGGTGGGAGACATTGCTCCAAAAGGGTAACTTGAAGATTGCCAATTTTATATGGACTGGCCCTTTCTTCTAGAATTATTAGCAAAGATAAATAGAAATGCTTGACTTATCTTCTATAAACTGCTGCTTGTTTTATATACCCCCTTCTCAACTTTTTTG
Source organism: Gekko japonicus (assembly GCF_001447785.1). NCBI lineage: Eukaryota > Metazoa > Chordata > Lepidosauria > Squamata > Gekkonidae > Gekko > Gekko japonicus. The sequence goes on from NW_015161969.1 coordinate 136,423, forward strand.
TCCTGGAAATACTGGATAATTAGCATATAAAAACTTGGTGATAACTGAAGTCCACGATCAAAAGTAGTGGGGAGTAAAGGCTCAAAATTGGTCATTATAAGAGTTTTGTACCTATAAATGTCCCACTTCTGGTGAACTCCCAAGCCAATTAAATGGCAAGTAGAAACTTAGGCTGAGCAGCCACTGTACACATTAATTCCCAACAAAAAATGAAGTCTTCAAGGTCCCTAGGAAAAAAACAGTCAGCTCTGTTTAAACTTTCTGTGTTACAGCTTGCATGCATGTCTGTCATTCCATGCTAGATCAACAAACTTTAGCACATGAGAAAGGCACCACAGCCATAGATTTTGTTGAAAATGTGCACTGTCATTTTTCATGTTGAAATTATATACAGCTAATTTTTAAAATTTCTATCATTGTGGGCAGGGCAACACCCTTTCAAAGCCACATTTCCTGTAAAACATGTGCTCATTGTTGCCAGAGAATGTGATGTGTTCCACCATTATATGTTGACATTATGCATGCAATACCTCCAGACCTATTATATCATTGCTTATAACTGGGAGTGCACTGTGCAAAGGACTCTATATATAATGTGCTTTGGATTACTTTGAGAAAGAGAAGCATTAATAATATCCCTAAATAGCCATTTTAATGCCTCCTGGAAATATTTCAAAACTACAGTGATAGTGGTAGCCTTCACAGCATCCATGACCTTGTTGACATAGATCATAGGTACCTGACCGAAATGATCCATACAAAAAAGGATAATGTTTCAGAAACATCTGTCCTCTGATCCACTGACAATATGGTATTGAAGCTGAAGCACATCTATGAGATTTTTACCAGCAAATAACTGCAGAAGATAATACCTAATTTCCTCACATTTTGGGACTCCCACACAGCAGTAGTCAAATACCAAATTACCTGATACAACTGAGCCAGATGCAGTTCAGCTGATGCAACAATAGAGGGGAAGTGAAAATTCTTTGCTGCTGTCACCAGTACCCCATATGTTTTCAAATGCCTTCTACAGCGTATTCATCTCATATTCAGCCCAATTTTTTGCCACTGTTACTCTAGATTTCTACTGGCTTGTTTCAAATTATCCAACTCTATAGAAAGCCATGTAGAGTTCCTATTTGAGGTCAGGAGAAGATGACAGGAAGCAGCTCTATATACCCCGCAGATGTGGAAACTCCAGGATCCAACAAAGGCTTTGGCTGATTTGCTGACAGGGCTCCCAAATCCCTTAGAGTATTCTGGAATCCAATAGGATCCAGATGATCTAAATGGCTCTGACACCCTGCAGGAGGGAGGAGCTATTTTCAAGAC
>NW_015161969.1:137770-151729 GCF_001447785.1 Gekko japonicus
CAGACACATCCTTATTCCCATACATATTGTATACTCTTCCCAGCAGGAAATGATCTGACCATGGCACTAGCTGTATATTCAGACTCCTTACCAAAACACCAAGAACCTTAGCACAGAAGATTAAATCTAGCACATGCCCCCTTTCATTTTTCGGCCCCAAACAATCTTGGAGATACCCACAAAGTCCTATGCATTAGAAGAAAAGGCAGCCTTGAAATCCCCTACAACTATCACTCTGGGAACCTCCAACACCAAGCCAGAGACTGCATCTACCAACTCAGAGAGGGACACCACTGAAAAGATATGCAGGCAGTAGACTAGTAGAAAATCCAGTCCCACACAAGACACATACTACCAATGCCAGCAACAACTATCTGCACTGGGATCCTACTAAAGGAAAAGACCTTTCAAAGGATCACAGAATTCCCCTCCGTTCAAAACACAACCCATCTCTACAACCCTACCAAAATCTCACAATTGATAGAGAAACTCAGAAATCATAAATTCACATCAATGAACTCAAATCTTAAAAAATAATATGTGGTACAGCCTTAGCCAAAAATCTGAGTTGGAGGCAGGGCCGGCTCACCCGCTAGGTGAACTAGGCATTCGCCTAGAGCGCACTGGCCCTTAAGGGTGCCAAACAGGACCCGCCCCCCCGCCAAAGCCCCCAACTCCCGCCAAAAGCCTGCACAGCCACTGGAGCTGGCTGGCTATGCCCGAACCTGGATGTGAGGAGGAGCCGCGCCAAGAGCACCTCACTGGCTTCCCACGTGTCTTTGCGCTGCGCCAAGGCCGCTGCCGCCGCTTCCCCCACAGCTCCCCGCCTTCCGCAGGCTTGCCCGGAGACAGGCAGCCCACCGGGTGGGGTGCCTCGCGCATGTTGCAACAGCCAGGAGGGAGAGAGGGGTTGCTCGTACATGTGGCTGCTGGGTGAAGATCCCCATCCCGTGTCCAGCACTAGCAATCGACTTGAGAAGATCTGTTTCTCGCTCAGCGTAGCGGAGGGTGAAACCAGGGCTCAAGGGGGAGGAGCCAAGCAGACCATGCGGCTCTCGCCCACCACAAACAACTTCAAAGGAAGCAAACTCCGGCAAGGGTGTGCTTTGCTTGCGTTCGGGTTTTTTTCCCCTTCTGGTAAAGGGACTGTGAAATGTGTTGTGCGAGATGGCCATATTTTACCAGCCCTCTTGATCTGCCTTCTTAAGAACAGGACCGTTGCTCTCTCTGGCTTCCTCAGCAACAGGGGCTGGCTGGACGACCGGCCGCAATTGCCCCAAACTACCCCCCCGCCCGCCCAGCTTTCCAAAGACGAGGACCAGGTGAGGGAGAATGGAAGAGGCGGGGCTGTTGCCGAGGAATGGGTCTGTGGGCTTGGGAGGGAAGGAGGAGCTCTATCCCGCTTGGGTGGCCAGCCTCCTCAGCCACAGTTGGCTGGGGGGGGGGAGTCTGCCTGGAGTCTTCTCTTTATGGTTGCTTCTAAAGGCAGCAGAATTGACCTTGAGTCTTGTTGGTTCTTGGGGTGCATTTCAGGCTCACCCACCAGAGGTGATATGAGGAGTCTGAGAAGTCAGTAAGAGACCCAATTCCAGAATTAGCCAAACTGGAAAGTTTGCTGTGGTAAAGTCGCCCTCAAGAATAAGGTCCTAACTTGCCAAATAACTTCAGAGGAGGAGAAGGAGGACCAAGGCTGGGCCGCGGAGAGGGGGGAAGGCATGGTGGAGCCCAACAGGGGAGGGAGGCAGGTCTCGCTGCTGCTGCTCAGCCCGGGCGTCTTTTGCCCAGGAGCTGGAGGCGGTTCCTTCTCTCCAGGCCCCGCCTGGAGGTTGGCAAGCCCATAATTGGGTGCGCGTGGGGGGGCACCAGAAGGTAGCCCCGCCTAGGGTGCAAAAAAACCTCAGGTCGGCCCTGGTTGGAGGGACACATCAGAGAGACAATATCCCTATGATGTCTCCCTCCAGCACTGCTTGGTGGCAGTCTTTGGAAAAGAAACCACTCCAATCCAGAAGTACTAGCCAAAGTCCATTCCTAGGCTTGTGACCATCCATCTTTCTGATCAGAGAGATGGACCAGAGAGATGGCTTCCCTCTGTCTTGGCTCCTCTGTAGCTTGTAAACCTGCTAAGGGCTACATCACAGAGTTCTGTACTTCAAGAAGCAGGAAGCAAGATGGATCAGTTCACCACTCTTGTTCAGTGAAGTTTGGGTATGGCTCTGGGAAGCGGGTTCCATTAGTTCTTTTAAAAAGACCATTTGTTCTTTTCACTCTGATGAAACGTGAGGCCAGCTCAAATGTACAGGAATAATGTTTCTCCACACTAACTTTTTTCCTGTGGTGAATAAATGACATGTTAAGAAGAAACTAAAGTCCTTATGCTTGGCACACCAGTTTTCTGTGTGCTGGTGGTCTTTTTACATGACATAATATTCATCCTGACCTACAATCAGATGCGGCACAGTACAGAGACAGCTCTGTCACATGTTATTTCTGTATATTTGAATCATCCCTTAAAAGAAAGGAAATGGAATTAATCAGTGCTCTTTGTGTAGAAAAAGCCCAGCAGGAACTTATTAGCATAATAGGCCATACCCAATAGCAGGAACTCATTCGCATATTAGGCCACACCCATGACAGCACAGCTCATTAGCATATTAGGCCACATCCCCGTGTTACCAGAAGTGTGGTCATCCAGCCACACCCACCTTTTGCTTCTTATTCTGTTTACCTTGTTTGTTGTCAAAACCCAGGGCTTTTTTTGGAGCAGGAACTCCTTTGCATGTTAGGCCACACACCCCTAATGTAACCAATCCTAATAAGTTTCTGCTGTTGTGTGTGGCCTATTATGCTAATCAGTTCCTGCTGGGTGTGGCCAACTTGGGAGCCAGTCAGAACGTCGTTCCTGTGTGTTCCTGCCCAAAAATAGCCCTGGCAATTAATCCTGAACAGAAAAGAACAGGGTCAGTGCAGAAAAGACTGTCAGTTAATTAAGAAAAGGGAAATTAGAGATGAATCTAAGGTATCTTTTTCAAATGACATCACTTTACCGTCATTCCTGTGCTATAGTAGACAAGTTTGAGAATCCGGAGTGCTTGGAATCCTTTCACCAGGTTCCAAAAACTGTACTTTTGTGGATTGCTTCTGTCGATAACATATAACAGGTAAGCAAAGAAAAGGACAACTACATCATATCGCTTATAGCCATCCTTCCAGTAACCTATGGGGTCCAGGTAAAGGTTCAGGAGAAACTCTGTTGTGTAGATGGCTAAAATAATCAGATCTGCTATCTGAAAAAGAAACAAAAGGAGTGTAAGACATAGACTGGTTGCATTGGATTGGTTCATTATTTCTTGAAGCACTGAGACTGTGGCCAGCCTAATAAAGGCAGGTTCTTCCAGGCTATGGTACCACAATTTCAGCAGAAACTCTGTTGTGTAGATGGCTAAAATAATCAGATCTGCTATCTGAAAAAGAAACAAAAGGAGTGTAAGACATAGACTGGTTGCATTGGATTGGTTCATTATTTCTTGAAGCACTGAGACTGTGGCCAGCCTAATAAAGGCAGGTTCTTCCAGGCTATGGTACCACAATGTTAAAACACTGCACTGCACAAAGGGCAAATGGGGAAGAGGCCCTTGGCTTCTCTTTGGTTCCCCCCCCCCCAAGTGCTTACTTTGCACTCTGCTTCTTGGTGCAGGCTATGCTCTCTAAAATCGCTTTACTGCTCTTTCCTCCCAGAGGCTAGAATGACTTTGCAGGATCAATGCCAGTTATGGAAGAAAATAACATGTCGATTAGCAACACAGGACTGAGACAGCCAGTGCCCCCCTCCCAACATACACTAACTTTCCAGTCATCGGGGTGTAGGTACTAAACAGAACTAAATAGAACTAACATTCTAAAAGGGTCCAACAGAAGGCAGACTCCACAGCTAATTCTCTGCAGCGATTGGCTGAGAGACCGTCAGTCCATCTGAGACAACAGAGTCTCAGCAGAGAACCAGAGTGGTGAGGTTGTGAGACTGCTGGATATTCACTGGAGAAAGCCAGGTTCAAATTCCCACTCCAATGCCAAACTGCATGTTACCTGTAATACAAGCTGTGTCCTTTTTGCAGACAGACATCATGTTGGAGAGCTAACATCCCCAAGAGCACTGGTCCAGTGCCAGGTTGCTAATTCCCTGGGAGTGTGCAAGTGCTGTAAGACAGTAAGACCAGTTTGCCAGCTAGCGGCAGAGGCAGGCACAAGTCCAGGCCTTAAAATGGGGAGCATGGGGAAAGATAGAAAGATGGGAGCACTGGCCCCCTTGGCACGCAATCCCTGAAATGGCCAATTGGTGGCAGTGGGACCAAAAGAGGGAGAGAAACCCCCTCCAAGGGTCAGGCAGGCAAGGAGAGAGGCACATTGCCAGGTGTAGGCTCAGGTGGCTGCTGGTGCCTAGTGGCCTCAGAGGGCCAAATAGAGGAGGCATGTGCAAGTCAGTGGGGCTATTCCACCCACAGCAATCTTCTCTACCAACTGGAATGTCCATGTTTAAGGCCAGATCCATGTTCAGTGCTCTACAATAGCCTAACTTCAAAATTACCGTGGCATGGATCCATCTTCCAGGCTATACGATGATAGAAGAAAGCATTTTTTGAAGCTGAATTAACTTGCTTCTTCAGTACTAATGCTAGGTCCACTATAACACCTGGGCCCTTAACTGAGTCCGTGAGTAGACAGCTGACCGTCTATTTTAGTGACCAAGAAAAGGTGCCCTAGTCAGTAATTCCTTAATGATGGACTCATGGACATGATCCTTACATGGACTTCATGATTTCTGTTGTTATAAAGTGGGAGTACTGTGACATGGGTGGAAGCCAACAGGATGATCAGCAAAAAGAAGTAATTAAAAAGTAGTATCAAAACACGATTTCACTAGTGAGCTTCTTTGGGAAATATAGTACAGGTAAGGAAATGAAGGTGAAAATATTTATCTACTTCCAGTAATGTCCACATTGTAAATAGAGTGTGAGAACTTGTTAATCCTCTCCCTCTCAAAAGCTTGACTTTTTTTTTTAAATGCAAGCTATGAATGGACTTCTTGACACTAGCCAGACTTCTCTTTTGGCTTCCATGTCACAAGGATATATAATTAAGGCCCAGAGGTTTGTGTACAGTAGCTGACTTTGTGTAAGCTAAAATATTCAAGGTGTGTAGAAGATAAGTGTTTCTCAAGAGGAAAATTAAATCATGAGACGGAGATTATTAACAATATGAACACTTTCATTTCAAATTCAAAAATGTGCCAGTAAGTTCTATTCAAGTCTGATGGTGCAACAGGAATTCCACAAATGATAAATCTGCAGTAGGTGGGGAAAGGAACTATGATACAGGATATCACTGTACAAAATAATTGTCAGATCAAAAGGCTGCCATAAAGAGCTGCCTTATTGATATTGTTTAATATATTTTACTCAGGCCTTTTTTTGTAGAAAAAGCCCAGCAGGAACTCATTAGCATAATTGGCCACACCCAACAGCAGAAACTCATTAGCATATTAGGCCACACCCCTGACAGCACAGGTCATTAGCATATGAGGCCACACTCCCGTGTTACCAGAAGTGTGCTCATCCAGCCACACCTACCTTTTGCTTCTTTTTTTGTAGCAGGAACTCCTTTGCATGTTAGGCCACACACCCCTAATGTAGCCAATCCTAATGAGTTTCTGCTGTTGGGTGTGGCCTATTATGCTAATGAGTTCCTGCTGGGCGTGGCCAACTCAGGAGCCAGCCGGAACTCCGTTCCTGTGCGTTCCTGCCCAAAAATAGCCCTGATTTTACCAAGCCCTCTTAATTTAACCAAACCTGTCCTTCCTTTCTTCAGTATTATTGGGCTGGATCCAGACTGAATTGTTTGCTAATGGAAGGGGTGGCAGATCCTTGATTTGCCTCTCATGCTGTTCTTGATGGTCCCTTGGGGGAGATAACTGTACTCCATGGGAGGGTGGGAGGGAGGGAGGGAGGGAGGGAGGGACGATCTGTTCCACTGACAGAAGTGCCTTGTATGAGTGGAAAATTTAGTCCAGATCCCAATTGTCTCTTCCGAAATACAGATGTACACATGTATGTATGTTATATACCATCAAATCACTTTTGACTTACGCCAAGCCTATGAATTAATGACCTCCAAAACACCCTATCATTAACAACCTTGCTCAGGCCTTGCAAACCGTGGTTTCAATAATGAGGATTTTCAAGGGAGGATACTGTCATCATCAGTAGTGTTATCAGTGGCATCACAGCACCCCATTTTTAAAAAGGCCCTAAAATATCAATACATTGCAATACATCACAGCACCCCATTTTTAAAAAGGCCCTAAAATATCAATACATTGCGAGAGCATTCTAATAATAGGCTTAGCAGGTTCTCTAAATTCCCAGATTTCATATAAAAAAAAAGTCTCTAGCCTCTTCCCTCATTGTGTGGGAATCCTAAACAGAGCACTGATGTTCTGGTTCTGGCAATGGTAATAATATTGGCCTACGATAAGGTTTCTCGGTCTTGGTTAGTGTAGTTAAGGCTTAGGCCCTTGTATTTCCAAGTAAAAGGAACTACTCAACTCTCTTTGAATCCAAACAAACTACAGATTTTATTACTGTATTTAACAACAGTTTAAAATAACTGTTGTGAAATGATAAACAGAGATGGATAAAGTCTTAGTACTTATCCCATATAAATTTAAGCTTAGTCACTCCCAAAGCTCTTATTCCTACAAATTAGAAAGCATTTTGCAGTGGTGGTGGTTGGATGGCGGGGTGGGGGGCGGTGGGGGGAGAGCACTGCTATCAGACTACTGGGGCGGAGCCCTTTCTTTGGCAATCCAGCCACCCCCTGAGTCAGCAGCTCCCTCTCTGCTCCATCTTCTTCTGCTTCCTGGGGGAATTCTCTGGTAAAGATTCAGTGATTTCATTAACTTCTGCTGGTCAGTCCCGGCTCTGGGACCTTTTCATGCAGCTCTTGGGTACGTTTAGTTCTGTTTTCTTTCTCTGAAGGCCACTCAGAATCTGCTCCCACTTGAACAACTAACTGCTGCCTCAGATAGGCCTACTTATACCTCTCAGAAAGACTGAAAATGGTAACTTTTGATTGGTTTCTTTGTAACATGCTCTAGAAGGCTAATAGCATTGCTATATTTTTCACGTGTTTGGTTGGTTAACTCTACAGTCCTTAAGAATCCTTAATAACATTTCATCTTATCTACTGAAGTTTGCATATTTAAGTGCCGTAAAGTCATTACTGACTTATGGAGACCCCAGCAAAGGGATTTCAAGAGGAGTGAGAAGTAGAGGTGGTTTGCCATTGCCTACCTCTGCAGAGTGCTCCATGGTGGTCTCCCATTCAAGCATTGACTCTGCTTGGCTTCCAAGCAGAGAATATTAGGCTATACTATGCTGCCTTCCCCCATATCTACTTCAATTTACTAGCACATATACAGGTCTTAGAAGTGTTCCAAAAGAAAAAAAATACAGGAAAAATGCAAGGTGAAAAGTAATGACCCAAGAGAATGTGCAAAAGATGGAATAATCTAGGGCTGCCAGCCTCCAGGTGGGGCCTGGGGATCTCCCGCTTTTACAACTGATCTCCAGCTGACAGAGATCAGCTCCCCTGGAGAAAATGGCTGCTTTGAAGGGTGAACTCTGTGGCATTGTACCGTGATGAGGCCCCACCCCTCCCCAACCCCCCACCCTCTCCCGGATCCACCCTCAAAGTCTCCAGGTATTTTCCTGCCCAGACCTGGCAACCCTAGAATAATCTGAAGCAGTATGGGATCAAAACTGACACTGTGACACTGTGTGGAAAACCCCTTAGTCTACGATATGTCTTAAAATATCTAGCACTTTCCTCAAAGTAGCCCTTAAAATCCCGTCTGGTATCACATATGGATAATCTTTGGATATTGCTTTCAACTGATTACAAAGTTGGCAGTGATATAAAAATAAGATACCCACATCATGATTTGTCAAGAGAGAGAGGAATTCTGCCTTATTGATCTTACATTTTGTTATTGTTTTCTCATCTAACCCTCTAGAAAAGAGAAAGCCCATTTTGTCTTTAAAAAGAAATCAAAGAAAGTTAATACATTTCAATAGCCTGAGATTTTTGTTACCTCCAGGAAGTAATGCGACTCAGATCGAACTTTAAAATCAGTCTCTATAACCAAAAATATTGCATTGAGTACGATGGTGCTGATCATAAGAGACTTGAACAGTGGATGGCCTAATATTTTTTTAATATATTCACATAGCTCAGTATCTGTTCTCCTGGGAAGAGAAAGATAATGGGAGAATTTAATCTATAAAGCAGACAATATCCCCATTTATCTGAGCAGTCCAGGGGTTATCTCAGCCAGGATGACATTTGATTATTTAAAGAAATGCAAATTCATGCTATGAGCCAAAGGCAGGTAAAGACAAATACTTTGAATTTGACAAGTAGGGTTTCTCAGAACTATTAAATCATGGGAGTGAAATTCTAAAACAATCAATCTTTTGTCGGCTTGCCATTGAATTGGTTTGATCTAAGAGGAAAAGTTCAGTTGGGGAATAACAGTCAATTTGGGGATGTAATTCAAGTCAAATTGAGAATAATTGGCAATATCCTACTTTAGGCTGGAGGAAGGCTTCAGACCTTGTTTAGTGGAGTGGTAGGATACAGGCCAATATATCATGTTTCCATCGCTCAGATGGACCAAACTACATGGTACATACGGCATGTACCAATAACCCAGTGACGGTGTGTAATATTAATTAAAACATTTTGGAAGAAGGAAACTTTGAAATGTAGTAGCGGATGTGGGATTATTTTGAACATCTTGGTAAAGGGCTATATTTGTACCAGGAAAACAATGAGTTAGGAACAGATAAACAAAAATCAAGCATTTCAAGGTTATTATCTATGTTTTTTTAAATTTATCCAGCACCATCAATGTACATGTACAGTTTATAGAACAAACGTTATTTCCAGACATAATAGGCAGCAAGGGAGAAGGGGCTGAGGCCTCTGATGGAGCAGGGCTAGGCTTGCCATGTCCCCCCAGGGGGCGGGGAAACCCCCACCCCAGAAGCCCGTTCCCCGCCGGCGGCAGATCGGGCCCCGGGGGGAACTCCACCCCGATGTGCACGTCACCCCGAAGTGACGCGACCACACCGGGCACGCTGGGGGCAGAGCCACGGTCATCCGAGGGAAAACTCTATGGTTTCCCCTCGGATAGTTGTGGCCCCGCCCCCAACGTACCCGGCGTGGTTGCGTCACTTCTGGGTGATGTGGATGCAGCATGCACGTGCTTTGCACGTGCACACTCCAGCCGGGAGTTTCCCACTGCGGTGAAAATCACACTTGGCAACCCTAAGCAGGGCACCAATTTCTCAAACTTATTCTAGCTGTGGCGCACTTTTTAAAAATTAAAGTATGGGGCAGAATTCCTTATTAATATCAACAAACATTTACGGTGTGTAGAAGTAAAACTTGTGTGGCTTCAGAAGGACCTACACTGTCTGTATTTGCATGAGCTGCTGATCTGTGCACATCTCCCAACTGGGAGTAAACTCAGATAAGGACAAGCAGATATAAATCCGGCAGTCTCCCAGAGAAGTTGGGGAGAGAGAAGGGAACTGTGTTGCACCCTTGAACAATCCAATCACATTCAATATAGAGATGTGTGGAATTATCTACCCCTCCAAGATGTATCATTATCATTATTATCATCATCATCATCATTATCATTATTATCATTATTATTAATTTACTACATTTACACCCTATTCTTCTGCACAATGGAGCCCCAAAACAGCTTACATCATTCTTATCTCCTCCATTTTATCCTCATGACAACCCTGTGAACAGGGGCGGACTGGAAGTGAAAAACTCTGAGAAAGGATCCCTGCCCCAGGTGCAAGGCATAGTCAGTGGCCCCCAGTGTCATTGGGGGTTGTTGAGTTTTTGGCATCAGGCTGAGGAGGGCTTCTTTCCTCCTCGTCTGGTACTGGAGGAAGGCTTGCTGGAATCTGTTGAGGGTTTGGATTGTCATTTTTCTTTAGCCCTGCAGGATCTAAAGCCAGAATTTGGACTGAAACCCCTCCTTAGGCTTGCAGTCTTCCTTGTGGTTTGGCAGTGACTTTTTCTTATCTTTACTTCCACTAGATATTTATCCATGGCATCCCCAAAGAGATTGACCCCTTTGAACGGAACACTGGCCACCTGAGCCTGGGAGGTGTAGCTGACTTCTCAACTGTGCAGCCATGTGTTGCAGTGTGCTGTGACAATGGAAAGCCATGGCTGTGGCTAAAGGCTACATCTACTGTGATGGTTGCTGTCAGTGCAATGCTCTGTAAATCATCCTTGAGCTCCTTCAGAATGTCTTCCCAGTGGAGGAGAGGTTGGAAGCCCAAAGATAAATGGATCTAGTGAACAGTGAGAATGCTTCAAGGGTCGAGCTACAGCAAATAAAATCTGTATCAAAAGAAATATATTTGATCCAAAGTGTACACAATAGTATAATTTAAAACATAGGCCCTGGATATCAGGCTACTTTCAGAGTCATCAAGAATAAGCTTTACATAAGCCGTTATAATTTCCTATACAAAGCTGATGATAAATATCAAATGACCAGCACAAGACCATATGCATTTCAGCATCCAAGGCCTTCCTTTAGTGAACATTGAGCCTGCTGAGGAAGCCCACAAAACTGCCAAGAATGCTTTGATGTTCTTGCAGAGTGTCAGGTTGATACTTTTATCACAGGGATCTCTGGGAAGCCCATCAGAATCCACTGGGATTATTGTGTTGAAGGTCTGGTCTGCCATTGGAGCACTGAGTACAGGCAGTTTGAACTGTTCCACTGCCTCTGGAGCCATGGAATAGAGCCAGGAAATAATTTGGTGATCGGCTTTTGGCCTTGCAAGAGCTATCTTGACAACCTTCTCAAAAACTGATGGAAAAAGAAGGCCACAGGAAGTGGTTTCTGAGTGTGGGAAGGCCCTAACCAAGTTCACTGTCCTAGCCGGATATGGCTCTTCCAGTTCTTTTTTGCTCTGTGAGATCTCAAGAATACAGAGAACCTTAAGGAGCAATTTTGGAAAGACCTCATGAGCAAAGTTTTCTGCACTGCATCCGCAAGCATTTTTTTCCTTGCCCTCTTCTTCCATCGCTTTCCCCTCTCCTTGTAGCATGAGCTGTGCTGTGTTGAATCCTACCATACCCTTTTTCTCAGCAGCCTCCTTTACACGTTTGATTGCATCATTTAGCAACAGTCAAGCAATCATCCTCTTCTCGTTCTGTTGTCTCAGCTTTTTCAGTTTTGCTTCCTTCTCTTGTATACTATCCTTTTCACTACCTTCTTAAACCTTTCTAACTTCTCTGCCTTTCCCCCGTCTTTCTTTTCTTCTTCTTTTTGCTCCTCTTTAATGACACACAGTTCATCACAATATTGCTTGTAATGAACATGAGCTGCTCTTGCCATCTGTAAAAGCTGTGATATTAACATGGTATACATTGTTTTCATATACATGATATAAAGTTTCTTTGACAATTAGGTGGGCATTCAAAGTTCTCTCTGACATCCTGGCCCTTTCATTGGTCAAAATGTGTCCAGTTTTTGAAAACCCACTTTCTATGTCTGAACTACCATGCAATAATGATAATGCTGCTTTCACCACCTTGGTAACCAGTGGGTATTTTGGATATCCAGATGGGTGTGTCTTTTCAAAGAACTGATTCCAGTATGTATCTATGTGGCAAGTTTCACTGGCAGTCTCATCTTCAAGTTTCCATTCATGCTGCTACTTTCATTATATCCTTGTGGGTTCCTTCCTTGACCCTCTGTGCTGGAGCTAGACATTGAAGATATCTGAGGATGGGCTTGTCCAAAGATGACTGGAGTAAAAGGTGTTTGCAGGCTGCTATGAAATGTTCTTTTGCTCCCATTAAAATGAGTAGCTGTTCCTTTTCAGAAAGTATTTTCAGTTTGTTCACTGATTACTTCTCTCACAGGTATGTAGTACTCATCACTGAAGGCTTCAAGGGACAATGGTGCTGAACTCTTACAAACATGATTCATTATGGTTGTTGTGAATGTTTTTACTTCACTGTGCATCACATGCACCAAAGGCTCTTCTTTCTGGAACACTCCAGTGAACTTTATAAATAAGCGGGCACTTGAGCAAAAAATCACCTCTGCTTTCATTGTCTCATGTTTTAAGAGGTTAATTATGTTTCTATACATTGTGGAAGATTTCACCAAATCACTTTTACTCTTAGGAACAAAGTCCTTAAAGTACTTCATAACTGAACTAAAAACAATCTGTCTTCTCACTGTGAAGTCATCATGTTTCCCCCAAAATGCAGTAATGAAAACAAAAAAACCCACAAACTGCATTCACAAAAATCAAAGAAATACTGACTTCTGACCAATTTTTTGAAAAAACTGACAAATTACTGACCAAGATGAAAAAACTGACTTAGACCCATTTTCCACCCCTGCATAAGAGTCCGGCTAGATTAAGTGACTTAGCAAACTAAATCATTAAATCTAAAAAGTCCAGATCATTTGGCATCTAAATTACATTGGTGTTAATTTGTCCAGAAACATTTTTAAAAATCTATTTATCTGAACTTAATTGACAATTTTTTAAATTTTATTTATCTTTGGATTTATATCCCGCCCTACCCCAAAGGCTCAGGGAATGTGTCACTTCACCCTGACATACACTCCATAATTTATTAATGGAATCTCAAATGACTACTTGGTACACAAATGCCTGTCCTTGACACAATGTAGGACAATTGCTTGTTCAAACACAGAGATTGTTCTCTGTAAGGGGGGGGGGAGCAGCAGGTAAGCTACAGGTAAAACTAAAAGTACCTCTTGACATATATTACCTGTATCGTCCTAGCAGAAGTTTTTCTTTAACTTCAGAAGTAGACGTAAAAGCCTCAAGAGGCAATTTTTCAGTAAAATGTCTTCCTTCAAAAGAGCCCAAATCCTCCATAACCACACTTAATATATGAACTTGGTTAGGGCTGAATCAATTACCTTTTCCTTTTAAGTGCTCTGGAGGCTGGAACAACACAGCACAGTAGAAGAAAGAATGGAATGGCCTCTGTGACCTCACACACTTTGTGAGGTCATACCTACAACTCAGTATGGAACACAAGATCTAAACTAATATAATTCACAAATAAAGGATACAAACTGGAAATATTAAGAGAACTGGTATAAAATAAGTACTACAGGAAAAGGGTAAGATGATGTGAAGCATTTTACACTCCTAATTATGTTGGGATCCAAAGAACAGAAACAAACCTCATGGCCAAGCATGATTTAGAGCTATATTTCTTAAATAGCAACTGCTTCAATCCAAGGGTAAATCAACTGTGGAAACAGAGGCAACGTTCAGATGTAGTTTAAAATACGGTAGGGAGGTTTGCTACTCAAAGGGGAAAAAGGAATTCCACTGGGAATGGCCAATGGCTGCTCTTTGGATCATATTTATTTAGAACTAATTCCAACTCAGAACCTCTTCAATAGTGACATTTTGCTAAAATGACACTTTCCTACAGTGTACACATTTTCCCTATAATTCACATCTACTTGCTCATATTGTGTTCTTAGCTATAACACTGGATTTGTCTCCTCACAGCTGCCTTGGTTGACTGACTAGAACAGCTAGTATTATTCTCCCCTTCTCTTGGTTTCTATCAGCAGTTAGACACGCTCATCATACAGCTGATCCAGTCAATATTCCTCTTGAATTTTTCATGAAGCCATGCCTCCTGCAAGTATAGTAGCAATGTCCAGGGGACTTTTCGTAGAAAAAGAGCTGCAGGAGCTCATTAGCAAATGGTATGCTAATGAGCTACTAGGCTATTAGCATATACCACACTCCCTGACATCACCAGATGTGATGTCAGAAGGGGAAGCAA
>NW_015161969.1:152141-154872 GCF_001447785.1 Gekko japonicus
TACTTACCGCTTTGGCGGGGGCCTGGGAAACTGGCGGTGGGGCTCTCCGGGCATCCCCCCAGTTGCAGTGCTTCTATGTGGGCCCGTGGACCTGGCGGTGGGGCTCTCTGGCCTCCCCCAAGCTGCCATGCTTTTACGCGGGCCCAGGGGACCCGGCGGCGGGGCTCTCTGGGCTTCCCCCTGGCCCCAGCACTTCTGCGCGGGCCCGGGGATCTGACGGCAGGGCTCTCCGGGCCTCCTCCGAGCTGCAGCGCTTTCGGTGTGGGGAGCTGGGGGCGGGGCTTGCTGCCGCCACCATTTGCGTGGGTTTTTGGGCTGCCGGAGCAGTGCTCCGGCCCCAAAAGACCCCTGGCAATGTCTGCCAAGCTGTTCGTCTCACTAGCTTCAATATGTGCCCAGCCTCACATCGTGGCTTTTAAACCCCTGACCTAGTGAGCTCAGAAAGGGGAAGACTGAGGCAATGGGCAGGAGATGTATAGAAAGGAAGATGTATTTAAAACTGCACATTAGGCAAGAGTATACAACCCAGAAATTTAAAATAATTGAGATTACCTCTTACATTGCAAAAGCAAGCATTGATGAGGTAATTTCCTGGACTGGGAAAATTAGGGAGTTTCCTGATGCCTTCAAAAACGAGAATGGTTTTATATGATTCAAAGCAGAATTACAATTTAGGAGTCCTGACTTGAAAACCTAATTCTGCTATGGACTCCCTCTATGGATTTGTGCAGATTAAGAATATAAAAAGAGCTCTGCTGGATCAGACCAGTGGTTCATCTAGTCCAGCATCCTATCTCACACAGTGGCCAACTGGTTCCTCTGGAGGTCCAAACAACAGGGCATAGAGGCTAAGTCCTTCCGCTAACGTTGTCTCCTGGCATTGGGATTAAGAGGTTTACTGCCTCTGAATGTGGAGGTTCCCTTTAGTCACCATGGCTAATAGCCAATGATAGACCTATCCTTCATGAATCTGTCTAGTCCCTTTTAAAGCTGTCTGTGCTTGTGCCCATCACAAAATCCTCTGACAGCAAATTCCACATTTTAATCACTTGCTGTGCAAAGAAGTGTTTCTTTTTGTCCACCCTGTGTTAGCCTGATTGCTCTGAGTTATTATTAATATTGGAGAATATGAGATATTATAAAATAGCAATAAGCAATAAGGGAGCAAGCACTAGTGTATACAGGGGTCCCACTTCTTCCCAGATCACCAGAAATAGACTCAGAGGCAGGCTTCAGTATAAAATGGTTTTGTTTACTGAAGATATATCACAAGCATGCAATAATTCAAACACACTCACAATTACACAGATCTAGGAAGCTTATATAAAAGATGATAGCACATTCGCATTAGCAGGATGATCACTGAGGGGCAATACTTTACCTGTCCAATGAGATGATGCGTCCCAGTGGAAAAATAGGGGAGACTAATAAGAAATAAGAATTATGCTAGGAAATGGAAATTGTGCTCTGAACCGGCAGAAGCACATGGAAGACTCTGGCTGCAGTTCAAGAGTCGTAGAGAGGCAGTGTGGGTTTCAGGATAGCAAGAGCTAAAAGGCTAAAGAGCTAGAGAGGGCGTAGAGAGAGTAGAGAGCACGTTGCTGGGTGCCCACTTTTGTATGGGGGCTCTGGGGGGAGGGCTTTGCTGGCCACCTCCCTTGAGACCACCCCTTGGTGGTCCGTTCTAAAAGTCATGTTCGCAATGGGAAAAGGGACAAGGGGTTGGTCAATGTTGATTTCTAACTGAACTTGTGACAGAGACACCTCTAGGTCGTTGTGACTCATTGGCTAGCACCTATTGTGTTCTTTGTCTCAGGGCTGCAGAACCGGTTCCTGGAATGGATGAGGAAGGCCAAGTCCTTTGTCAATAGTTTAAACAGCAATGGCAGATGGCTGCTTTAGAGTGTTTTATGTGTCTAGGGATACATCCGGAATGGGGCAACCTCGGGAACCACGGGCACATCATCTCAGGCTCTTACATGTCTGGCATCACAATCTGGTCACTTTATATCAGAGTCCCTTTTGCACATTTTATACACAGTCTATTTATGTCCATAATAGAGCACAAAGCTCCTTGCTGGACAACACCTGTTCTAGTATTTTAGAGAGAAAAAATTCTTGTGAGGTGTCTGGTGCCTAGCTCAAACTTCTACTCTCTGCCATGGCTTCCGTTACTAATAGGATGCTTCCTAGGCCTCAGAATGGGTGCCAGAGTTCTTAAGCTGCTCCTTTTCTCTGCCAGGCCTTTTCCTACTCATGCAAACCTTCCAACCCACTTCCTCCTTGGCCGTTCGGGAGTAACTACTTTTTATGGGGCAGTTACTGCACCTTCCCAACTCATTAGTCCAATCAGACCCACTACCTTGCCCCCCTGCACTCCCACCCCATCCAACTCAGCACCACTACTGCCCATCTACCCTGTCTCCACCCCCGTGCTCGTCCCCCTACCCTAACCCCTAATGGGAGGCAGCTGCACCTCACCTCACCCACACCTCCCCAGTCCTTGGTAGTCTTTTGTGCTTCCCATCTTCTCCAGGGCCAGCACATGCTGGAGAGGGCAGGGCTGGCCCACTTCCAGGTTCCCACCATGTGGGATCCTCCTCACTGCCCTCTCAGCTATGCGGCTTGTTCTAGCAGCAGGACTTGGGTCTGTAAACAGTTTGCCTTGCCCTAGGGAGGTGCCCCCTCACTGCCTCATCCTGGTGTGCCATCCTGGTACCCTCCTGGCAAT
>NW_015161969.1:154950-174310 GCF_001447785.1 Gekko japonicus
GTTTGGGATGCCAGGCATTCCTAGACATTTCTTTTTCTCAACTCTTTCTACCCTGTGCATAATTTTATACACCTCTATCATGTCCCCCCTTCGTCGTCTCTTTTCTAAACTGAAAAGTCCCAGATTCTTTAGCTTTTCTTCATAAGGAAGGTGCTGCAACCCTCTAATCATCTTGGGTGCCCTCTTCTGTACGTTTTCCAGCTCTGCAATGTCCTTTTTTGAAATACGGTGACCAGAAATTACCCACTTTCAGCATCATTTCCCCATTTATAAAAAGGAAATAGCGACCTACCCAAACATTATTGCTTCAAAAGACAGCAGATTAAATATTATAAATTGCTTTATATATTAGAAGTGCTGTATCTTGCTTTTGAAATAAAGATTCCCAGGAAAGTGTCAGAGACATGCATCCATACCACATTCCCCCTCCCCACAATCAGTATTTTATTAAATTAAGGTACCCTATTTTAAGGAATAATACACCTGGTAGGCAGGGTGTTTACCTGTAACTGCTGTTCTTTGAATAGTTGTATGTGCATTCACACTGATGTGTTTTGTGCTTCCGCTGAGCTTAGAAACTTCTGGAGCTACTAAAAAGGCACAAAAATCTCCTTCCCCTCAGTGTGGAGACACACTGTGCATGTCTTAAGGGGAGGGGTTGCACCTTTTCCACTTAGTTTCTTTCAAATTTGAGGTCACCATCAACAAGCATACTACCCTACAGTGGGGAAGGAGGGCAGATCATGCAAAGGTACAGATAACTACTTGAAGAATAAGTTATATAAGCAACCGGTCTTTACTTCTTTGTGATCTCTGTGCATCACACTGATGGGTGAAGACTAGCACCCACCTACCTGGAAATGCTAGAAGATGATGGATTAAAGAGTGGCTCTTATGCTGAATACATAAGGCTTCACAAAGGTTATGGGCCATGCCCATGTGGCTGCTTAACAGAGTTCACGAAGCAGGATCCCCTCCACGAAGGCATGTGACACTGCCACTGATCTGACCAAATGTGTTCTTGGTAGAAGTGGTGGCAGTTTTCATGCAACTGGTAACACAACTCAACAGTATGCAAGATCCAGTGTCAGATCTGTTGGGAGGAAACAGATTGCCCTTTGTGTCTGCTGGCCTGTGAGATAAAAAGCTCTATGTGCAATCTGAATGAAAAGGCATGATCCATGTAAAAGGCTAGTGCCCTCCTCACAAAGAGGGAGGGTCCTTTCTGCCTCTTTAGTAGGTGTAGTGAAGAAAGTGGGAAGTATAATATTTTGGTTGAGTTGAAAGTCAGAGACAACCTTAGGCAGGAAAGAGATGTCAGTACCTGTTTGGTGTAGTGGTTAAATATGCGGACTCTAGTCTGGGAGAACCAGGTTTGATTCCCCACTCTTCCACTTGCAGCTGCTGGATGACCTTGGGCAAGCCATAGTTCTGTCAGAGCTCTTCTCCCAAAGACAGTTCTGGAAAGAGCTCTCTCAGCTCCACCTACCTCACAGGGTGTCTGTTGTGGGGAGGGGAAGGGAAGGGCAGGATAGAAATCCAATTTCCTCCTCCTTCTCCTCCTCTTCTGTGACCTTGTTTCAGTGGAAATGGAGGAAAGGAGGGTCAGCCCTTAACATTGCCAGTCCATATGTGCATCTTGCAGAGCAAAGGACAATCTGGAAAACCATCTTGAAGGACAGAAGTTGTAAGTCAGAAGTGGCCACCAGTTCGAATGGTTTCTTGTGTGTCCATTTTCTGTATACACTTCCATGTACCCTTTTTACATATAAGTCTATGATATCTATGTACCTAGCTACTGTCACTGACTTCTCTCAAGATGCACCATAAAATGGTACCATGTTGGGAACAAATGACCAAGGTCTACAAAGCCCAATATCCTGTAAAATACAGGGTATTGATATACTAACAGTGCGATCCTAAACAGAGATACACCCTTCTAAGCCCATTGACTTCAAAGGACTTTATTTTTGCACTGTTAAGACACTTTATTAAATATGCTTGTTGTTATACACAAATTACAGAAGCACTCAGTTATGCGGACTCTAGTCTGGGAGAACCAGGTTTGATTCCCCACTCTTCCACTTGCAGCTGCTGGATGACCTTGGGCAAGCCATAGTTCTGTCAGAGCTCTTCTCCCAAAGACAGTTCTGGAAAGAGCTCTCTCAGCTCCACCTACCTCACAGGGTGTCTGTTGTGGGGAGGGGAAGGGAAGGGCAGGATAGAAATCCAATTTCCTCCTCCTTCTCCTCCTCTTCTGTGACCTTGTTTCAGTGGAAATGGAGGAAAGGAGGGTCAGCCCTTAACATTGCCAGTCCATATGTGCATCTTGCAGAGCAAAGGACAATCTGGAAAACCATCTTGAAGGACAGAAGTTGTAAGTCAGAAGTGGCCACCAGTTCGAATGGTTTCTTGTGTGTCCATTTTCTGTATACACTTCCATGTACCCTTTTTACATATAAGTCTATGATATCTATGTACCTAGCTACTGTCACTGACTTCTCTCAAGATGCACCATAAAATGGTACCATGTTGGGAACAAATGACCAAGGTCTACAAAGCCCAATATCCTGTAAAATACAGGGTATTGATATACTAACAGTGCGATCCTAAACAGAGATACACCCTTCTAAGCCCACTGACTTCAAAGGACTTGATTTTTGCACTGTCACTTTATTAAACATGCTTGCTGTTATACACAAATTACAGAAGCACTCAGTTTATTAATTTCAGTCCAAGTATTCAGATTATTGTTCCCCACCGCAAACACAGAAGGGAAAGGCAGAAAGCACCCGTCTGAACGCACCCTAAGATCTGTAAAACTATATTTATTCAAGCATTTTGTTATAGCACCCAACTTATACCTCATCTTTCCACATGTATTATTTTAGGAAAATTAATCTGAAAGACATTTATTTGAGTCTTCATATGCCAATACGAACCAGCATGAGTTTTAAGATCACAAAATCAATGGCTCACAACTGTTTCCTATTACTGCCTGTCCATTCATTCATTAAGTAATTCATGATCCATTTAAAATGCTGCCAAGGGGGAATATTTACATGCCTATCTACATCCACAATTGCATGAGACCATAAACTTAAAATATATGCACTGAGACACTGGCAGCATTCCAGTTCATATCTCGTTTCCTTGCAGATAGTAACCATAGGCTTGATGACATTCTTCCCAGAATTTGCCAGTCATTTAGTCAATCCGATAACAATAGTATAATATACTGGGTTCAAGATGTGTTTAGTGAGCAGCTCATATTTATTTAGTGCTTCCGGTTAACTCTTAAGACAAACTCTGTGGGGCTGAGCCCTGCTTATATTCATGCACACCAACACACCACACACACACACACTCCCCGTAATTGGCTATTTACAGTGCAACCCTAAATCCATAGGTCCATTCCAGAATCCTGGTGGCCCATTGTTCAGGTAACTCAAGCTCAGACAATTCCCGGTACTGTCTTGGATCAATATATAACATATTGTTATTTGAAAAGGTTGACTATCCTAGCAGAATGTTTTCGATAAAATGATTAATCCTGCTGTTCCTACTTTAGCAACAGTCCCATTGCCAGCAAATAAATACATAAATACACACACACAGAGACACACAAGAAGTGTGGAACCCAGCTGCGAATAGCTAAACCCACAAATTGGGGCCACACTTACGCCAAACAGTTTTTTCTGAAAACTCAGGAGACCCCCTAGGTTTGCAGAAAAATCTGAAAAGTTTTTTTTAAAATCGGGGGGGGGGGGTAAATTCCCTCGAATTAAATAAAGCGCAGACAATGCACTTACAGTTGAGCAGAGAACTACTGGAAATCCCAGCTGTGGTAGCGGCAAAGCCTTGGAGCTATAACTACTGGAAATCATTGCTGTGGTGGAGCCTGGGAGCCACTCCAAGCCTGGCTGTGGCAGCAGAGCCTAGGAGATGCTTTGGGCCTGGCCAGGGAGGTGGCAGAGGCTGGGAGCTGCCACCAGGCCTGACCGTGGTGGAGCATGGAAGCTGTTCTGAGCCTGGCTGTGGCAGTGGAGCCCCGGAGATACTCCGAGCCCTGCCACAGTGAAACCTGGGAGCCAGTCAGAGCCCAGTCGCCACCACGGAGCCTTGAAACCACTCCAGGCTTGAAGAAGCTCCATGACACTACTGCCGCTTAGCCTGGGCTCCAAGGGAGTCATGCCCAATGGTGATGGGTGGGGGAATGGGATCCCCCCTACGAGTTTAGTGGGGGGCACTTTTATATATATTTGAAACCTAGAATTAACTTGGATAGTGTCTATGGGTATTAGAATGTTCCAACTAAATCACCCCAAGGAATAAGCACATTAGCTCTAACCTACTTTAATAAGATGGCCACAGTGTAGTGCTTCATAAGGATTCTGAAGTACAAATTCACCTGTGATGGACAGGTTCGGTTCCGCCTGTCCCTATGAACGAGCAGTGAGAGCTGACAATGTTGGCGAGTGGACAGTTGGAAAACAGCAGTTGAGTAGCTAGGGCGTGAAGAGGTAAACAGTATATCTGATGGAGTGAACCTGAGGTGCAGATCAGCTTAAAGCTAGATGACTAAAAAGAGTCCATTTGTAACACAAGATCTAAGATGCTGGAATAGGGGAACAGTTCAAACATTCAATGGAAGTGAAACATTCTAACCTCTACCTTACTTTCTTTTGTGTTATGTTCAAACGATAAATAAAAGTTAACTTTTTGTTTTGTTTAACCCTGTAGGCTGTGTGCCTCAGGGAAAGAAACACACACAGTAAAAATCTCAGTCTATACATGTTTGAAGATCTGAATAAATGGTAGCAGTGTGTGAATGGAGCAGTGTTTGAGCCCCAGCCCCAATAACTCTGAAGGGTTTGAGTGAGGGCTGTTATAAAAGGGGCCTGGGCTACACTGTCTGCTGATGTCTCTGTGAGTGAGGAGGAGGACCTAAGAGGTGAAATGGTAATAGCTCTCTAGAGCAGGGGTGTCAAACTCATTTGTTATAAGGGCCGGCTCTTACATAAATGGGACTTTGTCAGGCCAGGCCATGTTTGTCATAAAATGTAATACTAGGTAGTGGAGATAAAAGGACATAGACAAACACAATTAAAGAAGCAGCGCAGCACTGGGCTGATGCCCCTGTAGTGCCTGTAGTGGGGAGCAAACCCTTTCCTCAGCCTGCTATCATGGTCAATACTCTGAGCCTAGGATCCAGGGGAAAACATGAAATGGCTGGGCACTGCAAGTTTCCCTCCACCACCACCACCCCCAGTCTACTCAGAGTGATACTGGCTCTCCAGGGTCTCAGGTTGAAGTAGGGTTCCCAAGTACTTACCGCGATCCGGCAGGGGACACATGCTCCCCGACCGGAACATTCCTCCCTGTAACGCACCATGCCATTGCCAGGAAGTGACGCCGGGCGACACTCTGGCAATGGGGCTGATTTGGCAGGGGACACAGACGTCTTCGCAGGATCATTCCCGCGGGGACAACAGACACGGCGCACCATACCGTCGCCAGGAAGTGACGCCGGGCGACGCTCTGGCAATGGGGCTGGAAACTCGAGTATCCAGCCCCATTGCCAAGGCGTCGCCCGGCGTCACTTCCTGGCGACGGCATGGTGCGGCATGTCTGTTGTCCCCGCGGGAATGATCCTGCGAAGACGTCTGTGTCCCCTGCTGAATCACGATAAGTACCTGGGAAGCCTGGGTTGAAGTGTTTCTCATAATAAGCCACAGCCTGGTCCTTTTAACTGGAGGTGCCAGGGACAGACCCACCTGGCTCCTTAGCTCAATGAACATAAGAGAGAAGCCTCCACTAGGAAGCACAATGTTTACGACCAAGCCCCCTCTCCCTCAGCCAGCAAACTTTAGCAAATAATTCTAGCAGACTCACCTGGCTCCTGCCTTTAGCTCAATGAATGCAAGAGAAAAGTCTCCACTGGGAAACACAATGTTTGCAACCAAGCCTCCTTCCCCTCAGCCAGCAAACTTCAGCAAATAACTCTAGCAGACCCACCAGGCTCCTTAGCTCAATGAACACAAGAGAAAAGCCTCCACAGGAAGCACAAAATTTGCAACCAAGCTCCCTCCCCCTCAGTCAGAAAACTTCAGCAAATAAACAACTCTAGCAGACCCATGTGGGCACAGGAGAAGCCAGCAAAGATGAGAGAAGTTTGGCATCCCCACCCTCTGCTCTCTGCATTTAGAGGCAGCTTGGAAGGGTGAGGACAGGCAGAGACAGATGTGGGGCGGCGGTGGTGAGAGAAGAGAACCGTGGGCTAGATTAAAGGCCTGGGCAGGTCAATTTTGGCCCACGGGCCATATGTTTGACACCCTACTCTAGAGATTTTAAAGCAGACAAGAAGGGTAGTGACTGCGAGTGTGACAGCCTCACCTACTGGTAACTGTAAACCTGATAGAAAGGTGTAGAGGGGTGGTACACAGTCTGTATGAGTGGAAAGGAGTGTTGCATCATCTTTTCAGTTATTAATACACTTTAAAGCACATTTTGTTAGGAATTCTGAAAAATACTGAACAAAAAAAATCTGTCCAAAACCTTTACAGGTACTGTTAGAGACCAGAGCACACCTGTACTCTCAGGAGACTATGGTGAACTCATATACAGAGTTGCTCCAGCTTGAGCCTGTTGAAATCATTGGATTTTTCCCTGACCTGGATAGCCCAGGCAAGCCCAATCTTGTCAGATCTCAGAAGCTAAGCGGGGTCGACTCTGGCAAATACTTGGATGGGAGATCTCCTTGGAATACCAGAGGCAAGAAGTGGGGGCAGGCTGTATTCAGCCACCTCTCTGAATAGCCTCCAGGCTCCCAGTAGGGGTCAGTCACCAGAGTTCGCCATGACTTCCAGGTGTGCGCACGCACACACACACATATAAAAATACCAAAAAAATCAGTGGATTTAGAGTAATTCTGCATAAGATTGCATTGTATGTTTTCTGTGCATGTGGAAACTCAGGAGTTAAAATATGCTAACACTTTATAAACTCAATGAAACCACAAACAATCATAAACTGTATGGCACAATCTAGCCAAAGCCTAGCATTTGTAAATCCCACTGATTTGAATTAAAGAAAGTATTGTGAACACAAGTATGGCATACCAGAAGCTATTTATTGTTCCACACAGCCACCTTACCTGTAGCTTAAGTACTACATAGCTAGGATAGGATTAGTCACTTATTTGAGTCATACACTTTAAAGCCTATGGCTTGGACCCCATTATAAATGTCCATTGACAGAAGGGATCTTCATCAGCGGATTGCGACTATTTTGCCTCTCCCTTTCACTGCAAATCAAAACGCTCTCCAAAATGGTGCTCCTCAAGGACAAATTTCCTCATGAACAGGAGAGTCAGAGGTTTGGACAGGGTAGGGAAATCAGAAAAAATCATCCCTCCCCCACCCTTCGTGGAAATTTTCTGTAGGACCCAACCCTGTCTTTGGTAGATGGGTAATTTCTCCTCTTGGGCCTGAAGGTTACGGACCTGAAAATGTTCCTATCCTTTTATGAAACCTCACCAAGAGTTTCCTCCTCCTGGTCCTTGAGCTAACTGCTACTGCTTCAGTAACTTTTCATGTGGTAATAACCTGATAGCCAGCCCTCTCAAGAACCAGTGTGTAGTCTGTTCTTCGTAAATATATAAATGCATACCAGATAACTGTTTCCATGTCAAACTACATTTCTTGTGTATGTGAAGAATGCCCAGTTTGACATGGAAACAGCTACCTGGTATGAATTTATATATTTATGAAGAACAGACTACACACTGGTTCTTGAGAAAGATGGTTCTTCTCAGATTATTAGCACGTAAAAGGGTTATTTAAGCAGTAGAAGGTGGCTCAAGAACAAGAAACAGGAAATTCTTGATGGGGTTTCATGAAATGACAGGAACTTGGATTTGACAGGGTCTACCTGACCCTCCTAAAATCAAAGTCCAAATCCTTGTTTGCATAACTTTGTTCTAACAAGAGAGATACAGGTAAGACTTTTTGGTATGATCGTGTCATTTGATTGAGCATTCATGGAAACTTCCAAGTACCCACTGGAACACAGGAGATACTTACCTCTTGTGATTGCTGAACAAGATTAAGGACCAGTTCTGCACATGAGTCTCTAAATTCCAACCCAAATAAGAATTTTGGCCTGCTCTTCAACATTATATTACATCAGGCTTAAAGAATGTTTAATTAGGTCCAAGCTACATGTGATGTTTCGCTGCATGTGATTTTTTTTCTGACATTTTAGAAAACCAAATGTCATATGAGAAAGCCATTTTCCCTTCGTTGTTTTCCCCCTCCAATTAGAAATACACTGCCCAAACTTATTTTCCCCTCTGTGATAGTAACAGATATAGACACCCACAATAGGATAGGTTTATGAACCCTTCCCTTCCCCTGTGCAAGTTTTCTGCTCCAGATGCAGCAGAGAAATACTGCCTTAAAATTCAGCTTCATATATGTGAATATATGTTTCTCTGATATTTTTGATCACACACATCTATGCTTAGAATTGGCACTATCAAATTAACTTCTTTCAATCTTCTGCTCTTGCTTGGAAAACCAGGACATTGGTTCTTCTCTCAAATCTTGGCTAACCTGCTTGTGCCATTCTACTATAATACTTACAGGGCATTTGAGGGTTGGTCTAGAGTAGTATACATTCATACACAGGCTGGTGACAGCATTCCCCCAAGACTGGAGGGTTACCTGGGCACCCACATTTTTTCCTTTTGTGAATCAGAGTCTGAAGTAGGAGGAGGCCAGCTACCATTCGTAGAATATGTCCCTCCCAAGAACAGAGGATAAAGAAGGGCTTCTGAGTACCACAGTCCTTTTTATTCTATATGCCTAGGAAATCTTTCTGAACACATACTTCAATCTCAGGATCTGTCTACAGCAGACTGGCATATACGAGGCATAACCTCAAAGGAAGGGGGTAATTTAAGGCTCAAAATCACAGAAACAGAGAAGAGTGAAGAAATGTCTCATATAGAAAGAACTGCAGTTCCATGATAATTTCAACACCTCATTGTTAGACAGATGCAGCAGCTTTGTCAATAAACTGAGCCAGCTTGACATCTCGTTTTGTCAGCCCTCCGCAGTCATGG
Source organism: Gekko japonicus (assembly GCF_001447785.1). Taxonomy (NCBI): domain Eukaryota; kingdom Metazoa; phylum Chordata; class Lepidosauria; order Squamata; family Gekkonidae; genus Gekko; species Gekko japonicus. The sequence continues at coordinate 164,078 of NW_015161969.1, forward strand.
GAAATGAGAGTTATCTGGACCTGTTAACAAGGGAGAAGAAAGAACATTATAATTCTTCAGCAATGTACTCTATAAAGACTGACCAGATCCAGATTCAGTCTGAAACATTTTCTCATGTATTTTGATTTGTATATTTACAAATTGATTTTTTTTTAAAATCCTTTCTGCTGATTGTATTTGGAATGGCATGGCTTTTTCAAATAAAAGTCATCATATAACACAGCTGTCAGGTGAGCAGCCCTGAGAGAACTTGGAGACTAACCAACAAGCACTCCAGCATAGAGCATGGAAAAAATTAGGTTTGGGATTCTTGTGCTTCTTCCAGAAAGAGGTATCCAATTAATTTACTCATTCATTAAAAACAGTTTCAGAAGGAAATCAGGTCACCAACTCAACTGCAATTGCCAAGTTACACAAACCAATCCAGCAATCCAAAGGTAAAGAAACTGGCAATACTTCGTGGATCATTTCTGAAGGGAAGAAACAAATGGATTGGTATGATGAAGCTGCATGCAAAGGATTATTTATACTTCCTCCCTGTGGAATATTGTGTGCAACTTTATGAAATGTTCCTGTTTAGCCAGGAAGCAGAGGTTAGGTGGTGGGTGGAAGGGTAAAATTCAGCCTTTAAGTCTAGATGATCTTTGTCCGTCTTTGAGATAATATTTAAAATGTGCCAGGATAACTAAAATGTGCTTATTTTGCCTGCCTTCTTTCTAGTACTACTGAATATAAATTTCAATGCAAACATAGCAGTTTGTTATTATCAGAAAGTATGCTGTATATATGTGGCCAAACAAGCCACCCTTAGATTTGGTTTAAGATATCTCATAAATATTTAGCTGGAAGTAAACATTTCTCACGACGAAATGTGAAAGGGTTGGAAAACAGTACTCATAATGCACACATCATGAGCCTCTCTTTGTTAAAAGTCTGAGGTTCTTCCTTGTGTCTTGTTTCAAGGTGCTTTCTCACAATTTCCCCCTCATCTAGAAGTGGTTTTTCTTTTTTCTGGTCCCTTTTTTTTAGGAGCCACAGATTGAGAGGTACATTTTGATACTATGATTGCTAAGATTCCTGAGTTCTTCTTGCAAATACTTTTTAACTGGATTAATGATTTGGAAAATGATTCTTGAAATTCTTGACAGTATGCATATTAGATATCTTACTTTTCTCTGCTTTAAATGGGACTCTCATGGAGACAGTTTTTACAGAGGTTTGAAAGAGAGACTGTTGCTCGTGATGTGGAGAGACATCTCATTTTATATCTGGTAAACAAGATTTTGCACTGGAATAAACACGTTCTCTGTGTTTGACCAGAAGCAACAGTGGGACAAAAGAACACGTCCATATGTAACTAGCAGTGATGCCTCCCTTAAGCTACTTTCAGTTATTTAGAACTACTGCTGATCTTCAGCTTCAGGTACTTTGTATGTTTTCCCAAAACATTGCCCGGTCAAGATTTTTATAAATAGGACTTAGCCAACAGGCCCCTGCACTACCTCTCAAGTGTTCTTTCATTCTACCACAGGCATAGATCTGTTTCACTGCTGGAAGGCTGATGGGGTTTTATGAGTGTGACTGAAGGCAGCACATTTTGAAAAAGTGAAAACAAACATGGGATACATCAGAAACAGTAAATTCCAAATTCACATTTACATTTTGTTTTAAAATAAAAGATACATGATTTCCAAAGCTGCTGACACAGTCACTCGCCAGAGTTTCCCAGTTGCCAGTGAAAACCAGTAAATTCTCATCCAGCCCCTTACCTTACTGTACACGTTAAACCACTCAGGGTGATGATTCATCTTTTCAGCTTGCAGAGCAATTCGAGTCATAAAGCCAAAAGCCTGTGTTAGAAAAATATTGTTAAAAGCTTCTACCTTTTTAACTTTTATGATAACTTTGTGATAATTTCTGGGGTTGTTTAATGAGAAATGCAAAAGAAAAAAGGAGGGACTACAGTTATTCAACTGTGCCAGAACAGCAGATTGAAAGAATGTACATTTAGATGCCCCTAAGTGTAAATCTGTGAATAAACTGAAATACTTGTAAAAATTATGGGATAAAGAGAAGTAGTCAAGAATTCATGCTGAAGCTACTGCCCAAGATTCATATGATGTTTGCTCATTGGTCCAACAATCAAACCTCAGCTAGGCATTCCATATTTTGCAGTAACAACAAGAATTTCTAAAATACATTTCAAATGTTTAAACTCCTTCACATACATTACATAGTGATCCTTACAAAAGTTCTAAAAGATAGGTCAGTATTGTCCCCACACTGCAGATGGGATACAGAGAGGCAGAGCGCTGTCACTTGGTTTAAGGTCATGGCTGATGTAACACATTAGATTAAGAGACTTCCCAATAGCAAACTCACTCTTAACTGCTCTGATTTGCGCGGCACAAACAAGTGTTTCACTGTACATATATACACAGTACATCAGCAATCAACACTCTACACATATAGTGTAATTCTATAACTGGACTTCCAATGCCAAGGCCGAAACTCTGCACAAGATCAAGAACTTAATTGAAATATTGTTTTTAAAAGAAAAAAGTCCATCATGCACCAAACACTTTTTCTGAAATAGCAGTTTTCTCATTATGAAAGAGTCTTTGTAGACCCGTTCCATCTTACCACAGCAATTTCAAGCAATTTTTTTTAAAAAAAAGCACAATGGTTACTAATAGTTCCAAGTACCTTTCCCCCCCCCCATCACATTTTGAAAGCACTGGTGACTGGATGAAGTATGATTTTGTAACCTCCAGTCAGATGAATGCAGTCATTACAATCAGGACAAATTATTCCAATGAAATTTCTCATTTACAAATCACCAAACTGTCGGTAATTGAGATGTTTATGGCGTTGACACATACACATTCCAATACTGAGATGTGTCTTCCCAGAATGCTTCTTTGTTTAGCAGCCTGGTCCTATCTACATTTATGTGGAAGTGAGCCCGAAAGATCCTTTGGGCCTGGATTTCAAGTAGGTTATATAGGATAAGAGCACTGATTTCATTTGCAACCATGCTTCCAAATTTTGAAAAAAAAAAAAAAAGGGCAGTTAAATGTCAGCAATGGTATACATGCAAGACCTTCATGGTTAGCCTCACATTTATATAACTGTTGATAGCTTTAAAACATGCATTTTATGTAAACATTTCAACTTAAAATGTTTAGAGTATCTACTGCCTTAACATCAGTTTCTTAAAACGGAAACATACAATGGTTTTAATTTTCTGCACTCATACTTGCAAATGTATTTTACTTATTTATGAGTAAACATGCATAGAACTGAGCTGTAACTTACACAAATAATTCCCCTTTCTTAAATAATCCATAATATACTTGTGTAGTTGTATATGGCCTTTCTTCTGACTAATGGTTGGAAAGAAGTTTTTACAATCCTATACAAATCAATACCTATAACTGCTGAAAACTAAAGCAGACAAAAATGGGTATTTTGAGAGAGAAAATGTATTAAAAATCAGTCTTGCCTGTTACAGTTGCAAAAATAAGATCTCCATACTCAACACAAAAATAGCATTTGAGACACCACACTATTATCTGCCCATACAAAAAGCTGAAAGATTTACCTTTCCATTGAATATTTTGCTCCAGATATATTTCTGCAATGATTTACAGAAAACCCTCAATTACATGCATTTTTTGCAACTTTGAAATATTTTATAACTCATATTTTATAACTCAGCTTACTTACAGCTGAGCCCAGGTCTCTGCACAAACATCTCTTCCATCAAGTCTTATAATTAATGGTTACTTAGACATTCCTTACTTTTTTAGATAATTCAGAGGTGACAAAATTACCAGTAATCTCCAAGTGACTCACTTATCTTGTTCCTGGTTCTCCCACACCACGCTTCACCAGTGACAGGTCACCTTGGACACTGTCCTTGTATCTGGTCCACGAAAGTTTATCCTAGAATAAGTTGTGTTAGTCTTTAAAGTGCTACTCCTCCTTAATTTTGCTATAATAGACTAACATGGCTACTCCTCTAGAATCACACTGGTTGTGAAAATGAAAATCTCAATGTGAAAACACACTTTTTTCTCCCACTGTCTCAAAGGCAGCCAAAGTCATTACCAAGAAGTAACACAGAGAATATGTATAGTTCAGGAAAAGTTAAACATACTCATCTCATTGATTTTAGTAGGCTTAAGCATACTTAACTTTCTTTGTAATGGGCCTCACATCCACAATGTTTGGTTCCTAAAAGCAAGGAGGATTAGCCCACATTTCAGCACCTTAAAGATATTTATTGATGCAGAGTGAATCCCTACAAATAAACATGGTATTTATCTAGTGTTTGCTTACTCTGCTACTCATGAAAGCTGGCTGAAGGTAGAATCCAGACAGGCACTGAGGAAAATGTTGCTTTGGCCGTGGCTATTACTGGAACATGAGGGAAATGGGGGCATGGAAAGTTTTCCTCAACACATGGCTAGATGCTATATATGGCCCATTTCCTATAATGTTACATGCAGACTAGGATAAATAATGTGAGGATAAATGGGAGTTTGTAGCTAGTCAGTGAGAATTGTTATGCTACTACAATACTGCACACAGTCAAAAGAAAGTTAAGTATGCTGAAGTCCCATAGAAACCAATGTGTATTATGGCTCATCTTGTCACCAAGGAAAAATTTAGACAGCATCTCAGCATTCAAAGGCCTGGGTTCTATGGCCAGTCTCTATGAATGGAAGGGATTTCTATCAGTGGAATGGGACTTCCTTATTGCCCCCACTCCACCCCTCACAGTGCAGCTCAAAATATTCCCCAAAAATGCTGCTTCCCAGGGTACAGGGGACTCTCAGCAACAGCATAAGTTACAAACTGGAGGTCTGTAGTGGGAGACAGGAAACAGCAAAAATTATCCTTCCTTCCTTTAATGGATGTTTACTGTAAGATTTATTTATATATTTATTTATTTATACTTTCGATTTCTTATACCGCTCTAATCCCGAAGGTTCTCTGAGCGGTTTACATTGCAAATTACCAATTCTAACTAGGGCCACATAGTATTGGGGGGAGGTGAATACCTATCAGGCACCCTGCCGGTTCTTTGTCGATCTCCCAGCGGATCTTCTCTCCTTTGATTCTGCACAATAGGTGTCTTTTTTGGCTTGGCTCCGCAGCGGCTCCTTCCGGGCAGTTCCGTTGCTCTGCGACTGTGCGATTCAAGACAAATAATATAGGACAACAATACAGCCTTGCTAAAGCTGAGCAGGGTTGGATCTTGTGAGTGCCTGCAAGGGAGATCTCCTGGGAACCCTAAGTAAGTTCCCTTGGGTTCCAAGGTAGGGTAGAAATTGAATTTTTAAATTACCAATGATCTGTGTTTAAAAAGCTTCACTCATATAGTGTGAAATACTGTTCACATCAGGTTTATCTATACATCTAAAAATCAAGCATCTTAGTTACAGTTCATTTTACACATGCACAGCCATCTCCCTATTTCATATAGTTTCCAACATGAAAATGAGGAGGTCTGCTGAAGTAATTTCACCGGAGCAATCTCCATTAAGCCCTCTAAATACTTCCCTTGCTAATTAAATGAAATTAGAACTTTATTGTTTATGGATCACCTTTTCTATCTGTAGGCCTGTAACCTTCCTTTTATAAAATACAATTGGCAGTAGAGGGAAAGGCTATTTAGGATTGATTATATATGAAAACATTATTACATAATCGGTTTGGACATTTCTTCACGTCTTGAAACATGATCAGTAATTGGGTGTAATTGGTGATCAAGGAAACTATCTGGTGATCAATTAAAGTAATTACCAGATTCCGGCAACACAACCAATCTTAATTTGAGCTGGAGTCTGCACTTCTTCAACTTTAATTTAAAATAATGAATATTATTAAGCAGTCTGCACGCCAAGATCACGGTCAAGCATATGTGATATGGCAGTAGTGTCAGATTAGTTTTGGTGGGTTTTGTTTACCAGAAAGCCAAACACTTCATGTTGGAAAGTGTTTTGTTTATTCTGAAAAAATCCCCACCATGGCCTTGACCTTTATACCAGCATTGCAAACATTCTAGTTTACCACAATGAGAATAGTTCAGCATCCTAATGTGCAAAGAGAATAAGGGAGTCAGGGATTTTTTACAACCATATAACAGCATTTAAAAGCAACTCAATAGAAAACAGAAACCAGCAACCATTGCCAAAGTAAATCAGCCAGTTTAGGGGTTTCTCTCTGTCCACGAGGCTTCTTAACACTCTGATCAAAACAAAGCCAACACAGACACAAAGCTGAACAATCTGACTGTAACCACGTTCATCTCAAATGGTGGGCCAAAGAGAAGGAAGCATACAGACTGTGTGAGCCCTACGGCATCTTTGAAAGAAACAAAAATGCCATTAAAATGGGGTGGCTACTGATTCCTACTATAAGGTGATCTTCAGAGCAAGCAATTACAAAGAGAAAGAAAGGGTTGGAGGCAGGATTCCCGCTGCCTATCCAAGCAACATACACGAGTTAAGAGGAAATAGGGAGAGACATTGGTCTCTCAGGAATAGTGTATGGCTCAATAGAGAAACCACCACCACATATGTTCAGAAATGACTGTTCTATACAGAACGTGATGTCTTGATCTTCTCCATCCTGTTTGCTGAGAATTTCTTGGTACCCTCAATACTATCAAACTGGTATTTTTAGCAGCATAATTACAGCAGATACACAAACACAATCTTGGTTTATTTTATTATAATAGAGTAATTCTGACAGGGCAGCAAGTGGTGCATTTACCTACCCACTCTTTCAAGACAAGCATATGCTAAATTAGAGGGTTTTTTTTAAAAAGTCCTTTCATCTATTCAGAAGCACTTCTTGATTCAGTCAAAGAATTAGAGGTTTGTAGAGGCTCTTCGGCTTGGGAATGGAGATGAGCACCGCAACCCTAGAGTCGGATTCGACTGGCTTTCGAGCAAGGGAACCTTTACCTTTTAGATCAGTGAAAGTCAGTCCAAAGGTTCTATAACATTTCTGCCCATCATAAAGATTATAAAGTCCAACAAAGGGGGGCTTGACTCTCAAGAACTTATCCCCCCAAAATATTGGTCTCTAAGTTGCTACTGGATTCAAATCTAGTTGTTCTACTGCAGACCAACACGGCTACTCTCTGGAACTATTATAAAGTCCTGTATTTCCTTTAACAAATATCAAAATGCTTTTAAAATTGTGTCACATTTGGCTTTGTAGAAAATTCTCAAGTAATTAGTCAAAATGTATCTTTACAAAAACATGGGGAAAAGATGGCTTGAACAATTAATTCTCTAACTGAACAAAGACAGTGAAGCCACATTTACATTCTAGAAGGCAAGTGCCCGAACATGCCTGATTTTGGGGAAACAACTCCATATCTTCATCTAATATTCAAGGGCTGGCCCTGTACAAACAGGTGAATTTCTTCAGTAGGACCAGCCATGGCTACAACCCAGAACTCCATGGTTTGTAGATTCTATAAAAACTAACTTTAGGCTGACTCCCCAAATATTAGCGGTGATGTCTGTGCATATACAAGCACCACAAACCTCAGAATTCCAATAGCCATAGCAACAATGGCAGGCACTCCCAGTAGAAGGCAAGCCAAAGCCAGCAACTGAAATGGGTGGGAGGGAGCCTGAAGAGTGGCATTTGTGAGCGTGAGGTGGAAGTGAAGGAAGGTAGAAACCCAGAGCTGTGATGGGGAGGTGAACCAGCAGCAAAGGATGGGGGAAGCCTGGGCTGGAGCAGGAACCAGGGACAAGGGGGAGGGGATAAGACAGGATTTCCCTTCCCCTTAAGTTTTTGAACATCACTTTCTTGCATAGCTACTGTCATACAAGGAAAATATTTTATTACTAGAAATGGGATTTTTGATGTTCAACTGGTTTAATTTGCTGAACAAACTGTTTTCTTCCCAAAAGCATAAATGATAGTAAGACATTTAGATGAAAAAGGGGGGAACCTTTTTAAGAGACAAAGAAGTGTGGTTATAAAATGTTTTTATGAAGCCTGCTTTCTTATACATTTCACAAACAGAAATGAGGTAAAAAGATGACACTTTTGTGTCTTTTGCACTTCAAAATGCTGAGCTTTGGGATGATGGAAAACTCTCTTGGCTATTCAGCTGTTGTCCATTCATCTATGTTTCTTATACAATGCTTGCCAACTTTAAGTTTACAAGTAATTTATTAAAGTAATAAAAGAAGCTATGTTGGGCTAACATATTGTTACATTTGTTACTAACAAAGGAGGAATTATTCAAAAAGTATCTCCCAGGCTTAACAACTTAAACTATTTTATTTATTGTCAATTCTTAGGCCTCAGAATCCTTCAAACATTCAGTGGGGAGGGGGATAATTCCAAATCCACCAACCCTGTTATTTCCAATAGGTGAATATTTTGCATGAGGCTGCATTAATTGTGGTGACATAAAGTAGCTTCCTTAACACTGTCTTTAATACAGTACACTGAAGTAATGAATAATTTGTCTCTATAATGTCTCTATTTTATATAAGTGTATTAGTTTATACATAATTAACCATTACTGCTGCATACCATATCCTATGATTCAACTTTGCAAACCACATGCATACTACTGTCTTCAGTTTCTTTGGAAAGGGGGAAAAAAGAATCAAGGTTGCACTAAATGTAGACAGCAATATATTTCATATACTCTCTCATGCTCATAATACCTGCTGCAATTCAATTTACACAGGAGGAATTACATTTAAATTAAACTGAAATCAATGAGACATGATTCAGGGACTGAATTCACACGATGGAGATTCGCCATTGTGCACCTACCACTGCTGCAATTGCAGAGGCATTTGCAGCAGCAACAGAGGATCCACATGGGGGATTCTCCACTTAACCATCCCTATCCCCTCACACCTGCCATCACCTCTCCCATGCCACTGGTAGGCTTTTTTTGATCAGTAGTATCTCTATTGCTATAGGGTTTTTATATAATAGTGAAATAAAAACTACTGATTTTTTTATAAAGCTGACAGTCTATGGTGGCAGAGGCTGGTGTGAGGGGACAGAGAGAGAAAACTGTGCTGATGTGGGAAAGGAGGTTCAAAAACCTTCCCTTCCACACTGTGACCACACTTGCTTTGAGTATGATCTTTCCAGAAAACACAAACAGGCAAGGGAAACCCAGAAGGTGGATGAAGCTAAACTTCTTGTGCAGAAGCTAAACCTCTGTGTGGAGGCAACCTAAGTAAATTGATATAAAGCTTTTATGAAATTTTGATTACAGATATTTACTGTAATTCTGGTTCTTGGTAGCCACCTCTATAGTGACACTGATGAGTAGAGGGCACAAATAAATAAACAAAATACTGAACCACATGTCCCTATGTTTTCCTACTGTCACTGACAGAACTCATGCAGCTTCAGAGGGGCTTTTTAAATATAAAAATATAGGAGGAAAGGGGCCTTCCGGTTTGTGGATCAGCGATGGCGGTTGTTCTCCCCGGACCTGGGAGGAGCGACTTGCACACCAGAGATATGGAGGGGTGCTACCTCAAGTAGCACTCACACAGAGCCTTTGTGATAGGCTCCAGGCCATAGGGCTTTTGAGAGGCAGCCTCTTCAATGGCTAAATACCGGAGAATTGAGGCTCCCCTCCGCCCTGACGGTCCTGCCGCTGTGTGGCCCTTGGGCACAAGCTGATTCGACTGGGACAAGTGCTGGAGATTGAGCAGAATATCGATTACTGTGAGTGAGGTCAGAGAAATGACTGACAATGAACGTGAGTTCAAAATGAGCGGCATATTTTAAAAGCGAATTACTCCCCCCCCCATGGGAAAAGCGGAGCACAAAGAGGGACGCCTCTTATGCGAATGGACAGATAAGCATAACAAAGGGGGCAGGGGGGGAACAAGCAGCAATTTTGTTTTGAGAGACTTACTTGAGCGCTGACATTGAGGTGACGATTTTTCGAGTCCGCGAGGAGCGGTTTGGAATTGTAAACAATTGTATAAAATGGCGGCCTCGCAAAGAAAGTTTAAAGCAAAACCAGCGGGTAGTCAGAGCCCAAAACCGGAAGAGGGAGCAGACATCATGAAAATGTTAGCGGATATGCTCAAGCCGGTGATGGAGCAACTCAATGGTATTAACCAGCAACTGACTTCGCTGAATCAAAACTTCGCATCCCAGCAGCTGCAACTGGCAAAAACGGCAAAGAAGGTGGAGCATACAACT
>NW_015161969.1:174381-247060 GCF_001447785.1 Gekko japonicus
GAGAAATTGTGGTCAGATTCTCAAGAAGACAGACCAGAGATGCTATTTTAATGCTATTATATTTCAGCAACTCCACTGAAAATGGGGAATATAAACATTAAAACCTTAAAAGACATTCCATTTGAAATTCGCCAAAAGAGGAAAAGCTACAAGGACTTAATTTCTTTTCTTCAAACCAATGAAATTTCGTACAGGTGGGCGATCCCAGAGGGTGTCATCTTTAAAATCAATGACAAAAGAGAAAAGATTGACTCCATTTTTAAAGCCAAAGAATTTTTGAGACGCCAGTTGGGATTGGAGGAAGAATCTAAAGATGAAGAATTGAAATCAAGTGACTCCGCTACCTCTGGAACGGATGAGGACTCTGCTGTAGAAACAGGTGCAGGCGCAACAAAAGTTACATATGATTTCAGAGACAGAAAACCAAAGTAAAGGCAGAAGGACTCCGAAAATTGCCTTTTGAAGCAAATAACAAGAAGATGCTCAGAAAGTTCTCTCACAACAACTAACACACTAACATTGAAGCCAAGACAAACAAGAACTCTACAAGTATATTGTTGTACTAACACTTTTATTAATAACACTTAGATTAACACGGATATGATCTCCTCCTCTTGGGTTTTTAGTGTAGTGTGGTTATCTATCCTTTATCCTTAGATGTAATCCCCTTCCCTTATATTTTCTTTGTAGTTTTGTAGTCTTATAAAAAATAATAAAAAGTATCCGTCCGGGGATTAAAAAAAAATAGGAGGAAAGGGTTAAACACCCTCTCTCTCAGCAACCCTCCCCAAATCTTTCTTACACATCTCAATGAGAATAGCCCTACCTTTTTTTTACCCTGCAAAATAGGATCTGTTTTGCTGAAGCAAAACAGAAGGCCATCAAGTGCAGCATTCCGTTTTGAACAGACACTAGCCAGACACCTTGGGGAGCTCACAAGCAGGGCATGAAGGCAACAGTCATCCCTTTTGTCTCCCCCCAAATGGCTACAAAATGAGGTCTTGACTGGATTTCATAAAACCATATTCACAAAACTAACTCCTGGCAAAAAGGTGACATGATCTGTGGACCATCCAGATCAGGATGATTTACCTATGAAGAACCAATGGCATAAATGTTCCAGGTCATCTAAATGGGGATGGGCTAGAATGGAAGGAAATGAAAATCACTTAAAGAGACCAAAAGATTGTAAGGGAATACATGCATGCCAAGGACACCTGTAAAGGGAAACAAAGTGCAATGTTTATATGCAAATACCAGAAACTGTTATATCCTGTAGCTATACGAATGGAAAGTTGCATTAAAAAATCCAATATGATCACATTTTGTTTCAGAAAAGGAAACTTTTCCCCCCAAAAGGAGGGTAAAGAGGTGGATCAAATCTTTTCAAAATGCTTGGAATTTAAATCCACAGTAATGAAAATGCACATAGAATGTATGCCATGAATTAGATAAGCTACCATGACATCTTAAGAGGATGCCAGCATGGCATGCAAGCAATAAAAGGTAAGAGGTAAAAGGTAAGAACCACTACCACTGTGGTATAAAACCCTCAATTTTATCTTTCTGTAATATCATGCTATGCCAATAAAGGTCTATGATGATGATGGTAAGAAAAAGTGGCTTCCAAATGAAGACAAGAAGGAGCAAATTGACTCAAGTGAAAAGAGAATTTAGACAGTATATTGCCAAAGAACATTAATTAAAATAATTAAAAATTCTTAAAATACATCAGAAGTGATAAATCAGCCAAGGAGCTTGTTGGGCTGACAAAGTGGGGGAAATTGCTACATGAAGATATAAAAAGTGCAGAAAAACTGAATTAAATATTTTGTCCTTTACTTGAGAAGATGTGGAACCAACACAGCAGAAGTAATTTGCAGGGAGGGTATCTGAAGAACTAAATAGAAGCTACACAAAATGAAGTTTTGGGACCGATAGAAAAATTAAAATGGAACAAATCACCAGGTCCAGATAGTACTAAAGATTTCAAATGTGAAACTGTTAATCATGTAACAAAAATGTGAAATGTCTGTGAACTCTTCTTTCCAGATTACTGTGGAGTAGTAAATCTAACACTAATTTTTAAAAAGTGAACTGGGAAGAGCCAGACTATTACAGTCTAATATCTGCTCTGGGTAAACTGGTTTTGTTGTTGTTGTTGTTGTTCAGTCGCACAGTCGAGTCCGACTCTTTGCGACTCCATGGACCAGCTCCCGCCAGGCCCTCCTGTCTTCTGCCCTGAGGGTAAACTGGTAGAAACTGTTAAATAGAAGCAGAATTATTAAGCAACTGGAATAAGCACCACTAAGGAAGAATCAGTATGTCTTCTTCAAAGGGATGTTTTTTGTAATCAAACTATTAAAGTTCTTTGAGAGTGTTTACCAATATGTGGAGAAAGGCAAACAAACATCATATACTTGCTTCCAAAAACCTTTTAATAAAGTTCTTCCTAAGCATAGCTATCATGAGATAAGAAGATAAGTCCTTTCATGGTTCAGACAACACAATGAAGGAAGGTAAGCAACAAAGTTCACTGAGAATAAGCATTAGGACCAATGCCCTTTGATTTGTTCACAAATGAACTGGAGTCAGCAATGAAGTGCCTAGATCTGCACCAAATTGTTCAGGATGGTGAAAACCAAAGCAGATTGTCAAGAGAAGCTCTCCAAACTGGAGGACTGGGCAACAAATAACAAATGAGCTCAATACGAGTGTGAAATTATGTATATTATTATTATTTATTCTTATCATCTTCATTTATAGCCCACCTTTCTCAATGAGACTCAAAGCAGATTACAAAATAAGAAAAACAATTCAATCAAACAGATCACTTCATAAGAATACCCTCCTGAACATTTCTGTTTTGCACATTCTGTGAAACAACAGAAGCATGTTTATTAGGCAGTATGTTTTTGAACAGAAGGTGCTGGACAGCAACCAAAAAGGAAGGCTTGGGTCTCTGTGCTTCCTTATAGGCTTTCCAGGGGTATATGAATGGCCACTAACATATGAAGTTTATGAGCCTTTGGTTTCATCCAGCAGGGCTCTTCTTATGCACTATTCTTTTTTAAATGTTTAGATAGGTTATTTCTTTCACTGATATCAGATCAAGAATGTTGAGAAATTATACAAGAAGAACAGACCTTTGAAGTAGGCTTAAATTACCTACTCATTCTTAAACTACAGTTATTAACTTCTCTTTTGCTTCTCAGATTACCTCTACTGGGCCATCTTGGTATTCAGTCATGTACAAAAAGTTGACATTGGATGTTTTACCATATTCAGAGATTCACACCATATGCTTTTACTAGCAACACAGAAGAGAAAGGAAACCACTAGAAAGACCACATGACAAACATTATTGATAGCATCTGGCAACCAGGCCATGAGGAAAGATGACAGAAAACCATCCTAAGTTCACTGAAACCAATGGTAATTGGAGGCAAAATCTATATCCAGGATAAAGTACGGATTTTTCTAAAAGTGGTTAAACTTTGGGGCAAGTAGAATGCTAGACTTTGACATTCCATCAACTACAGATGAGTCATACACACCTTCTAACAAACTGAAAAGCATATATATATATATATATACACACACACACACACACATATCTAAAAATTTAAAAGACCAGTCCTACTTGATTATTTAGACACACAGCTCCTAAGGCTTGCCATGTATGGAACAATGTGCTTGAGATAGACTATCCCAATAACTACGGAAACAAACCAGTGAAAACATTTTGGATTATGGTGTGCCTCACTTTTTAATAACCTGTTGCTTGATTTCTGAGCCCATTCTGTACCATATTCCTCATTGCTTCAAAAGCCATGCTTAAAACCTTCCAGTGTTTTGCCCCAGACTCTGAAAAAGTATATGTACAGAATATACCTAAAGGCAGAGTTAAGATGAAATTCCATGAAGATAGAATTTAAATGTTTCATTTTCAAGAAATGTCTAACACTACACTTTTAAATAAGCATGCATACACAATTTTCTTCTCAAGGTCAACACCAATTCATCTTGAGCTTCAAATTTTGATCCTTCTATTAGTCCTCAATAGAAGAACGTCACATTAGAATGCTACTTGGCTGCTGGCATCCTCTTAGTCTCGATGACCCATGAAAGGTTAGATATTGGTTTTCATCTTATAACCTCTATTCCCCCGCTCTCTTCCAAGCATGTGAGGAAAAAAATTAATGGTATACAGAAAAGGCTTCACCCTTTTCACTAGAACTGTAAGCTACTCTATGGTTTGCAACACTTGTTTACAATTATGCTGGTGAAGAAACTAGCTAACCAGCTCTATATCAAACATTTTGACAGCAAAAGCACAAACACTGATCTATTTTAAGTAGTTTGCCACTCTGTGTAATCTTTTTAAAAGCCATTCTAGCCTTTGATATTTAGAATGTTTACCCTTCATATGTTATTCAACAATGTTTTACATATTAAGAAATAATGTGAACAAAACTCCACAACAGAACAAATTCTTTAACAACTGTCCTGCCAAAATGCTGTGATTTTCCTATAAAAATTATTCCAATTTGTTGGATGAAACATACTGTAACAATCTTCATAATTTATGTCCTGTTGGGACACCATGATTTAAAGTAACATAATACAGACCAGCACCACTGCTAATCTAAACCACCTGACCAGATAAACAACAGTTTCCCCTTCTCTCTTCACTGAGGGCATTTCTGTTTATTGTCATATGATTTGCTAATTTTCAGGACATGAAGAATAAATGCAGTCAAGTCAAACTGTGGCTAAGAGGAATGGCCTATTACACAGCGGAATATTTTCACATATAGGTATGAGTACTGCATCAAGAGTTTCAGCAGAAGGAAGGCAATACTGGTATAAATATTTATATGTAAAAGCAATCAATCACTGTGAAGAAAAAATTAGTTTAAATCAGTTCAATTTGATGCTGGTATCAATTTAGAAATTACATATTTCAAAACATACCAAAACAGCAATACTACTAAAAGAATAGGTTTAAAGACACTGTATGCCATATTCAGAGGGGAGCTACGGAATGATGGAAGTTGGTCAGAAAACAGGTTGAAATGAACATTTGAGACAGTGGCCCCTTTCAAATAGCTGTTGCAATCTGTTCAGGCTGCCAGTTGCTGACAGTTTTTTTTGTGTGTGTGTAATTTCAGACGTATTCATTTTGGCTCCTAGCTGATACCATATTTTATTTAACTTTTCACACAAAGCCGCTTGTGTCCCATTTGCAAAGTGGGCTAAACCTTTCAAGAAAAGCTCTCTTCCACTTTCAGGTGTTCTTTGCACTTCTGAATCGATGTGGTGTAATGTTTGAAATGTCTATGGCGATTCAGACGCTTGCTGAATGCTGGTAATATAGCACTGAATTGCTATATTGGTCTAGCACTAAAGTGCAAAAGTTAGAATGTTCAAAAAAAATAGAACACTCTGTAAAAATGGTAGGGGGGAAAGTGGTGCAGTTTGAAGTGGGCAGGGGGCTTTAGATACAGCTCATAAACTGATTTAAAAATGCTGTCTGAAACCTCCATCCTCCATAGCCACAAAAAAGCTGCCACAGGAGGCGCAGACCACCACAAAATGGACATGCATAACTCTATTACTAAGATTTCAGATAGAAGCTCTGTTTAACAGGATGCCTTTTAAAATGAACATTTTAAAAAAATCTACATACACGCATCTTACCTTCAGTCCCACAGTGGTGATCCTTGTGCTGTGGTGGAAGCTGCCGCCAAAGCAATGTCTTTAAAAATGTGCACTACCAATCAGATCTCCAAAGGCCAATCGGAAGTCCTACTGGGCAAGAACCCCAAATTAGCCTGCCCACTTTTTAAAAACACTTGGCGGAAGCCAGAAAAGGTGTTGGCAGGCATCATGGTGCCCATAGGTCCCATGGATGGGGACACCTGTGTTAGAGTAATCAGTAATTTAAAACAGTCTTTGAATTGTTCAAAGAATTGTGATATTTCTTCATATCAGAAGCACTAGAACTGCTGTACTAGAATGCTAAAAAAAAATAGACATTTTTGAGTTTGTTCTTAGAACATGTATTTGTAAACTGTTTCATCATGTGACTTCTACTCATCTGAATTCTGTACACCACACAGCAAATACTTCATCCAGGTCAAAACTGAACGCATGTATTAGCTTTATGACCTTGAAAAAGTGCTATAGCATAATATACCCTACTGTATTACTCTTCAAGATAAAATGTTTGTCTAACAAATAAGTGTACAGAAACATAAAAGCGAGGAGCGTAAAATGTAGATATACAAAAGAGGGTCCAAATATAGAAGCCCACTCAGTAGTATTTCAACAACTTTCAAAAACATAACTAGGTTGCCATTGAGGTAACTCAATTAAACAGAAGAAAATTTTAGCATATACTGTTTTTCCCGCACAGAGATTCTTCACCCAATAGCAGATTATCACAATGAGAACTGCTCATTACATATGGCCTTCATAGCTTCCACTCCCTAGAAAAGGGGAACAGCAGCAATGTTTCCCATCAAGCTGTTACTGCAGCAAATACAAACAGACAGTAAATTACATTTGCAAATTATAAGTGCTACAGAAATCAGTAGCAATGGAAATATTTCAAATTCTCATCATGGCCAAATCTATGGATACTTAAATCCAGATATTGGAGCCATGAACAGGCCAGGCAAATATTTGTACAAACCTGGAAAAAACCCAGGTTTGCTGGAAAAATCTGAAATATTAAAAAAATTACATTGGGGTTAATCCCCCTGAGAAGCAGTGCTTGCAGCTTTAAAAACTAATTGCCATCTCAGTGACCATTGTGAGGTCACTCGTCAGCTACCACAGTTTTGCCATCCTTTCTTTCTTTCTTCTTACTTTCTATCAGTAAAAGGGAATGGGAGGTGACAGGGGCCTTTCCAGGGCTGTTTCGGCCTTTGAGGGAGGACTCATCAGGGCCATTCCCAGCAGAAACCACTAGCACCTTGCTAACACACAGCTTCTATTGGCTGCTTGCTACTGTTCAGCAACAGCTGCCCCACAAAAGCCAGGGTGGTGTAGTTGTTAAGAGTTTCAGACTATGATTTGGGAGACCCAGGTTTGAGTCACCACTCTGCTGTGGAGGCTCACTGGGTGACCTTGGGCCAGTTATACATTCTCAGCTTAACCTACCGCACTGGGGGGGGGTATGGGGGGGATAAAAGAAAGAATGATGTAAGTTGCTTTGGGTCCCCATTGTGTGGAAAACTGGGGTATAAAAGAAGTAAATAATAAATATGATTGAATGAGGGGACACATGAAAGGTAAGTGAGTGGGAAGGAAAGGGAGAAGCTGGAAGGTTGCCAATGTTTGCAGGTTCCCCACTATGCAACTGGGCTTAGAGTCTTTCTGGGGAAAAGGTGCCAGGGCAGGGAAGAAGGGAAAGCAGGGATGCAGATCAAGGTAGAATACTGGTGGTGGGAAGGAGGGAAGCAGGACAAGTGGAGAGGCTATGGAGACTTTGACGGAAGGAGAAGAGGAAAGAAAGGGGGAGGGGAAAATGAGATGCCCCCAGAAGTCTTTGTGGATTCCATGTTTGTAAATACATATTTCCTTACAGACAGAACTCACTGAAAACCACCATATTGATATGAAGAGCATTTACATCTCATATGCAGCAAAGAGCACTATCTCATGGAGAAGTGTTCTAAAAGTAGAAGCATTTGTTAGAGAGTGGGTTGGCTAGAAACTGGATCCACTTCTGCTAGGTGAGAATCTTTTTCTGACAAAGGAACATTCTCACTTAGCAGAAAGAAATATTTAGATCCAACTCATTGTAAATCAGGTTTTGTCAAGCAGAACAAGCATCTGTTACCTGGAAGTGTAGTTGAAGAATACACTGCGGTCAAATGACAGGCTTTGCTAGTTTTGGCTGCACTTCTAATTTTATCCATAATTTTTTGTGCTGGGGAGTTTTGCCCGAACATCTACCCTTAACCTGCTGCACGGCGTGCTCACCCTGTGCTACAGAGTAACCATGGAACGGGCAGGCAGGCAGCATCCCCTTTTAATTTTTTTTTCATGCACAGAAGCACATATTCGAAGTACTGCTCCTTTTTGACAGCTCAGCAATCCCTCTGCCAAGTACTGTGATTTCACTGGTTCCTATACAACTGGAGTTCTCCACTAGAAATCACTCCCTTTCCTGCTTGATCTTACTCCCTTTCCCGCTCATCTTCAAATCTTGTCTGTCAGATTGGTCAACATCAAAAAAAATGGATCCTCAGGAGAATTCTTTTGGACTTCTCATGTTTAGCCTGCAACTGTGTTTGATGCTCCTGCAGCATCAGCACCAGAGATTAATACTTGTCCAAATAAGGAGGGTGATTCTCCAGCAATGCTACCTGGCTCGCCAGAGAGTGAGATTCCAAAATTTTCCTGGTAGACGTTCCCTTGCCAGGGCACGCCTTTTCCAGCTGGCACATGAGGGTGCCCCACATCACTTTCTTGCCAGAGGAATACTGGGATGTGGCTTGGAGTAAAGTTCCAGGGGCAAAATCATGGGGACTATTTCCACCACTGTCCCACCCCAAGAAACAGGAGAAAGGGTCTTTTCCTTGAATTTGTCACTCAAAAACAACCTCCTGGGGGCTCCCAATCCCAACAAAATATTGTGGCACAGAAATACACAAGTGGTGTTTCACAACCCTGGCGTGAAGATCTGATGATGCACAGATTGCTAACTGATTTTTTTAAAAGAGAGCAAAAATGGAACAGAAGGTTCAGACTTCCCAAACGGCTTGAGTTTGCAACTGAGAGTTCAGACATCTGGAAATGTAGGGTGAAACCACTTACATCAGCAAAGCTTGAACTTTCCCCAGTGTCACATAACTTGCAATTGGAGAGGGGTGAAAACAGGGGGACGGGATATGGACAATGCTGTTTGAATGTGCCTTTTCAATCCATATCAACGGCATATCAAACAGCTTGTCTGACCACACCCAAAATATATCTACTGGTAATCTTTGAGGTCCTTTTCTATATTTGCCAATTGTTATCCTAAGAACATGAAACAATTACTTCCCAGCTACCAATGAATAAAGGCAAGCAGTCATTGCACCCATCAGATACTGTGATTACCATGAACCCAGTAGTCCATGAACTATAACAATACCGTTAAATACATTAAATGAGGGTGAATCAAATGAAAAAAAACTTTAGATGGTGATAAAATTTAGAAACACCACGCTGTTGTCTGTAAGTTGGCAGTATTTTTACCAATGACATAAGGAATGTCCTACAGGTGGCAGCAGAGTGCAGACAGTAGCAGTGTGTAAAGATGGCCACCCCACTTGAGTCATGCACCAAAGAGGAGCGGCATTCTGTCATCTGTTTTTTGAGTAGTGAAGTGAAACCTATTGCAATTCATCAGCGAATGAAGTTGCAATATGGTGATGCATGTCTGTCACTTCAGCAAGTGTATGAGTGGAGTAGGAACTTCAAAAACGGCATGACTTCCATAACAGACGCTTCTTGACTGGGTCAGGCACACCAAGTTGTGATGCAAGAGTCCACTGCAGCAGTTGAAGGCTTAGTGATGGAAAATCGCTGACTGACGGCTGCAGTTCTGAAGATTAGTCAAGGATCAGTGCACCACATCATTCACGATCTGCTCCAATTTACGAAGTGTCTGCAAGGTGGGTGCCACGGCAGCTTACCCCAGAACTGAAACAGCAATGTGTTGATGCCTGTGAAGAATTTCTGTGGTGCTTTGAAGCAGAAGGTGATGACTTCCTAGTGAGAATTGTTATTGGAGATGAAACCTGGGTCCACTACCACCACCTGGAAACCAAGAGAGTAAGCAAGCAATGGCACCATCCCTCCTTGCCAAAACCAAAGAAGTTCTGCAGACAGCCATCCACAGAGCAAATTATGCTGGTTCTCTTTTGGGATGAATGAGGCGTAATTTTGGAGCACTACATGCCTAGGGGGGAAATCGTCACCAGTGCCTCGTATTCAGATTATATAAGGAATAATCTTCAACCAGCAATCAAATCCAAAAGATGTGGATTTCTGAGTACAGGTGTCATAATAAATAAATAAATGAATGAATGAATTCTGCTACATCACAATGCTTGGCTCCATACTGCTCGTGCAACAGTTGTGAGTGACCATCCAAGACCTGCACTTCGAGCGTCCTCCACATCTGCCACACATCCCCCCCAGTGATTACCACATGCTTGGACCATTCAAAGAGGCAATGGGTGGAAAGATTTTCAGGTCCAATGAAGAGGTACAACAGGCAGTGCATGAGTAGCTGCGCATGTGACCAAAATTATTTTTCATTTTTTTCTGGGGGGGGGAAATCCAGTACTTTGAGGCAGGAAATGAAATAGGCCTTCTTAACAAGCCTAAACTTATTTTACTGTTTGAACAGCATCAATTGCATGATTTAAAACATAGAATATAAAATTGCACTATTGGCGATGTTTATAACATTTAAAAGTACAAATACATTAATTTTCTACAAACAAAATTACAAATGCACCCAAGACTAGAAAGAGAGAGAGAAAAAGGACTGCACCCTATGCTATTTTAGCATATATGTCTTACTTTCTGCCAAAGGAGAGGGAGGGGGGAAAAATAAATGATAAAATTAGAAAACACAGCCACAGATTACTTTTGCATGCTAAAGACCCTTGTGCTGTGGTGGCAACTGCTGTCGAAACACTGTTTTTAAAAATGTGCACAGCCAATCAAATGTCCAATGGTCAATTAGAAGCCTTGCTGGGCAAAAGCCCCACCTGGCCCCACCCACTTTCTAAAAACACTTGGTGGGTGCCATGGTGCCTATGGGCACCACACTGGGGACTCCTGGTCCTCCATCATACACAGGAATTACCATTGCTAACACTGTAGATGGTAGACAGAAACCACTGGGAGGTATATATTTATGATGGTGACAGTGGCTACGTCCAGCAATGTCTTTAATTTGAACCATGTATAGATAATATTGTACGCATCTAAATAAATTTGCCCTGACCTGGATAGCCACCATCTCATTAGCTCTCAGAAGACAAGCAGAGTTAGTGCTGGTTAGTAACTGGATGGGAAACCACCAAGGAAGTTCAGGGTTACTATGCAGAGGCAGGCAATGGCAATCCACCTCTGAACTTCTCTTGCCTTAAAAAACCTACCGGTCACCATTAGCACTTTCCACCACCACCAAACAAATTTTTAGGAGACACTGGAAACAAACTAAAAGAATAAATCAAGAAAAGCAAAATAAGAACCAATTTCCTTTATGCAATTACCATATATATTTATTTTCTGTATGTATGTTGAAATGTATTGACTTGGATTCAACCAATTACAAGCAAAGTGGAATTCAGAGGAGATCTCTGCTGCCTCATGTGCTCCCCAAAACTCACTCCTGAGAGTAGAGATGCACGGGATGTAGCATGGGGGACGACAATGAAAAGAAATAATCACTCAAAGCTCTTGTTATATTCACTGGTAGAACATTTTTATCTGCACACAGGGGAGAACCTTTCACTGATTTTTTCCCTTACTACTTAACTCCTCCATACTGAATCCTACACCATTTCAGAAGGTCCCCTTAATCCTCAGGAGCATGTTTTCGGGGGTCTCGAGGGACTACAAGGAGAAAGTGGCAAAGATCCTTTGTGCAAACTCCATTCATAGCTGGTTGGACTCAAGCCTACCAAGTGCAGATAAAATGGATATTTATTATTACTTCCTGTTTCTTAAACAATATCCTGTATCCAGTCTGTGTGAATGAAAATGCTATTTTTTTCTGATTAATAAAGCCTTGTACCCAGCTCCATTTCTCTGTTTCAGCACTGAAGAGGTTTGGTGAGCCCCAAATAATTAAACAGTAAGGAATATATCGAATGTGCTAGTTTTTGGAAATAAATGGGGATTGGTTTTGTTAGGGCTGGAAATGGTTATTGATATAATCACTTAACTAAAGCACTAATCATACGATTAAAAACTTGCTTCTTCCCAGGAAGCCAACTGAGTGATAACAAGAAAAAAAATATCTTGGATTTGGGACCATAAAAAAACACCTGTCCTACAAGGTACTCTACACAAAAGGGAGCTATTATTTATTCCGTGTGTTAAATCTGTTGAAGAAGGACTGTTTCTATCAAAAACTAGCAAGTAATTTAAATGTGTAAGATCTTTTACTCTTAAGAGAAGCTTTCACCATTCTTGTTGTTGTTCAGTCGCACAGTCGAGTCCGACTCTTCGCAACCCCATGGACCAGATCATGCCAGGCCTTCAGGTCTTCCGCCGTCCTCTGAAGTTTGCTCAATTTCATGTTCGTTGCATCTATGACACTGTCTAACCATCTCATCCTTTGCCGTCCCCGTCTTCTTTGACCTTCAATCTTTCCCAGCATCAGGGTCTTCTCCAGTGAGTGCTCCCTTCTCATTTGGTGGCCAAAGTATTTGAGCTTTAGTTTCATTATCTGGCCTTCCAGGGAACAGTCAGGGTTGATTTCTTTTAGGATTGACTGATTTGATCTTCTTGCAGTCCAAGGGACTCTCAAGAGTCTTCTCCAGCACCATAGTTCAAAAGAATCTATTCTTCGGCGCTCGGCCTTCCTTATAGTCCAACTCTCGCAGCCATACATGACTACTGGAAATACCATTACTTTGACCATGCGGACATTTGTTGGCATGGTGATGTCTCTACTTTTTATCACGCTGTTTAGGTTCGCCATCGCTTTCCTCCCAAGGAGCAGGCGTCTTTTAATTTCATGGCTGCTATCACAGTCTGCGGTGATCTGGGATCCCAGGAACATGAAGTCTGTCACCACTTCCACGACTTCCCCTTCTATTTGCCAAGGAGTTATGGGGCCGGATGCTATGATCTTAGTTTTTTTGATGTTGAGCTTCAAACCCACTTTTGCGCTCTCCTCTTTCACTCTGAGAAAGAGGTTCTTTAGGTCCTCTTCACTTTCTGCCATTACAGTGGTATCATCTCCATATCTGAGGTTGTTGATCTTTTCCCCGGCAATCTTAATTCCCGCTTGTGATTCATTCAGGCCAGCATTTCGCATGATGTACTCTGTATATATATTAAATAAGCAAGGTGACAATATACATCCTTGTTGTTATTGGTTCATAGCCCTAGTTTACAATATTCATTTACAAATCTATACTTCTGGAAAAGGCTCTGCATTTATTCCATCACTTTGAGGGTCACTGCAATATATATCCAACCCCAATGAAAGGAAATATAGGTTGGATCCAGCAATGTTGAATGGAAAGAAAAATATATTTACCATAGTTCCAGTCGCACAAGGCCTGTAACAACATATAGTACTTCAATATAATTTTAATGAATTACAATGTCTGTACAGAGCAACGGAATGTACAATAGATGATTCACATGATTTTATTTAATTTGCTTTTGAAATTCTATCAGAAAAAAATACCCTGTGCTATGTCTTGCACTCATAGCAAAGGTAATGGGGACACAAGCACTTTCACTTAGTACAAGAAGACAATAAGGAGTGATCTCAGCACTTTTGCATATGGACTGGTGCATGTGTGGAAATCTTCCATGATGTCCATGGCCTTTTCTATAAAAAATCTATTTGTACACTGCTTGTTCTTCTACTACTATCCTTCTCAAAGAAGTAAAACCTTTCATTCCCCTTAACAATTTAAAACATGGAATGCATACTGGGAAATATTGGAATTGCCAATAGAAAGTACGATAACAAAAATGCTAGGCCCCTATACTGGTTTATTAAAATTCAAAAACAGCAATAGTCTTATATGATATTAGCTGTTGCTTTAAACTAAGATAGATATGTAAGACATCATCAGAGATACATCCAGTGTTCCCTCTAAGCTGAGTTGGTGTGAGCTAGCTCACAGTTTTTTAGCCTCCGGCTCACACACTTTTGTCTTAGCTCAGGAAGGATGGCTCCAGAGCAGACTAATTTATGCAGTAGCCAAATTGCTCGCTCACAACTTTAATACCAGTAGCTTACAAAGTAGAAATTTTGCTCACAAGACTCCATAGCTTAGAGGGAGCATTGGCTACATCTAAAATTAAACCCCTCAAACCCTTGAGAAAAACAACTAACCAAATCCCCACAAAAGTTTTAGACAGGTACATGCTATTTTGATATATTGGTATGTTTTTCATCCTTAGGCCACTGAAAACAGCAAATTGAGAGGAAAAACTAAAAATAGAAAAGCCCTGGCAAATGCACATAAAGCTGATTTACAGCTTTATGAAAAGATAAAAATGAAAAACTGTACTTGCATCCCAATTGATAAACTATGGGGCTGCCAGTGGTTTTTCAGAGCAGATGTAACATTTTAGCAAATGTGATTGTTTGTGAAAGAAATAATTCTGATCAAAAACGAAATTGCAGCCAGCACAAGCTCTGCACTTTGTCACTGTAATCCACTCTGACAGGAAGCAGTAAGTGGAGATTCCTACTGTGAAAGGAGCAGATGTGAAAGGTCAGCCTTGGTCTGGAACTTCAAAACCGTTAACGTGTAAAACAGTGTGCATTAAAGCCTGAAACAGCTAACCACTGGATTAACGGATGTCCGCTAAGTGGGTTTGATGTTCTTTTGGCAAGTAATGGTTAATTTTTAAAATAGGTATAATTGTAGGTTTTTTTCCCCTCTCCCTTTATACCTTTTTTACCAGCCAGAGTCCATTTTAATTACAGAGTATGATTTTTTTTTAAATGCTTTTAGGGAGAAAGGAAAAGCTGCTACACACAGTTTTTATTAACTTGTTCATGGCTGCTATTTCAAAGTAGGTAAAGGCTGTTAAAGAGATTTAGATGTACTCTTTACACTACAACTTACTTCCAGGATGCCAACTGCCAAATATTTATCTAAAGTGTCCATCAAATCTAGAAGACAAAGTATTCATTAACATTTTAAAAAATAAATGCCTAAGTGAGATATTCGAAGACAAAAGGCAATGCAAAGCTTAGTCATCATACTTGTACAACTGAAACAAGGCAGCTGAAACGAATGCATGATACAGATCTAATAAACAGAGATGGATATTTCAGACATGGCAGAAGGCCAAATGTTAGTTAATCAAGCCATCTTACAAGTATTCAGCAGTTTAAATTAAGAATAAATGGCTGCCTTCCTTCTGTAATTGGCTGAAGCATATGTGCCCCTTCTCCTTTTGAGTGTAATGACCAAACCTGAATTTACAAAGCATTCGCAAAATCAAGTAATTATGTAGTACTTATGGATGTGGTACAGGCTGAAAGGTAGGAGAGGATGGGCAGAAAATAAATAGGTGTTTTAAAAGCAACAAATATAAATAAATCCCTTTCAGTCCCTTCAAATAAATTGGTAAAGACAGTGGTCACAATCCAGAGAGGTAACTATGAAGCTTTTGCATTTTTAATTTGAACCATTCAACACAAAATATAATTTGAAACTCTCCTGAGTTTCAAAACATAGCATGTTAAACGTGAGGTATGGAAGATGTTGTTTACAAAATGTGTACACTAATTCCAATAAAAATGGTATTCTCTGAATTATGCCAAATGTTTTCACACAACTGTTACCCCAGTTTCAGAAACACAAATAGTCAAAAGGAACCCCCTCCCCAATATTTCTGCAATGGCTTTAGTTATTAGCTATGATTTCCAAGCCTCCTAATACCAGTTTGTCAATTAATTAGCCTTTTAGCACTTAGAAACATGTTAAAACATGGATAAACAGAAAGCATCCAGGTCTCATAGGTATGCCTCTGAGGCAGTAACATTTTCTCTGTTCAGAAGACAACAGGGCAAATCTTTAATTTTTTTTTGTCAGCAGTTATGAACAAAAAGAGGATCTGGTCACATCAGAGCTATATGATACTTGTACTGTTTTATTTATGCACTAAAATTTCAGTACAATTACACCTGTGAATCGATATCTCTGAGCTCTGTAAATTTTATCACCAGCTTTTCTTAGAAGAAATAACAACTAACAGGTACAAAACCTGCAAGTTCAATATTCAACCGCCATTTTCAGATGCAGACATTTTTCTTCACTTTGAAACATGGCTCGTACGCAATCCTGATTTATAGAAAATCAACTATATTATTCTTATATGTAGGGAGGTACCCAACAAATACTATTATAAACTTTGCAGGTGCACAAATCACAGCATATGGCAGAGGACTCAGAGGATAATGGGAAATGAGGCAGCTTAGGAAAGTGCATATGAAAAACACAGGCCCTACCAGGGTGGATATAAAACACATTCAAACGGCAATCAAATGCAATAGTGTAAGTAAGGGGAAAGTAGTCAACAGCAATGTTTAAAACAATGACTCTACCAAAATCAATGAAAACTGACTTGGCTTTTGAATTGTCAATCTGTCTTTACTATCAGATCTTCAGTGCTCTTCTTTTGAGTTTAAGCACAACTGACATAAGCTACACCTGAAACTAATTAATGCTGTGCCTCCAAGAAGATTCACACACAAGGACTACATTTGTCACAAATGGGTTTGTTTCCGATCCTAATGTAGCTGAGTTGCATTACTCTGACCTCCATTTAACAAATCAACTTAATGGGCGCTGGGAGTGCCATAAAATCTTAACAACGGAGTGATTTCTAAAACTTTAAAAATATAGTTATGAAACAAAATGTTGGGAGAACCCCTTCAATACTGGAAATCAAATTAAATCTAGACATTTCTAACAGTCTTGACAGATATAATCCTGGTTACCATGTAAATTTATGGTAAGCTGCTGTGATATTAGCCACAGGTGCTACTTTTAATATATGGGCTGCATCTGGCTGGGAATAAAATTTCTCAGAGGACTAGAAATGACCTCACTATCAGACAATGGGAAGGGGAAACACAAGGCCACTGTGACATATAAAAAACTAGAGATGTGGTCCACAACTGAGTATTTGACATAAAATTCATTTTAACTCTGCAGATTGTAGGCTAAAAGATATTATGTTTTCAGTACATAAAAAGGCGTGGACATTTTTCAGTCAAAGAGCCAAGAGATTAAGCATGCAAGACAGCTATGAAATATTCTTACTATGCCCATAAAAACCAATTTTCTAGCTTTTGATCAGAGAAGACGTGATGTGCTGAGGAAAAAAAAGACTGTATCAACACTGTTAGGTTCACCAGTATTCACCAGTATTACACTGTTAGCTGACCCAAGCTCAAAGACTAGTTAAATTGAATAAAGGTGCCAGTTAATTAAAAGCTATACCAAAAAAAAATCCAATTCCATCATTTCGTAAATATTTTCTTCATACAAAAATAGCTTGTGTCAAGAAACTGTCACCACAAGAAGTAGAGACCAGTCCTTCTGGTACAGTCCATCTAGTTAGCCATCTAATGCTCCACAGATAAATAAGCAAACTGTCCTGAGCAGAAAACTTCTGAATTCAGCCTGAAGGGAAAACAACTTCTAGAATTTAGGTTTTATACTTAAAATTATTCAAATTTTGCAAAACTGCAATACTTATAGCTTTACTTGAATTCCAAAAAGTCCTGCACATATATCACACCACTTCAGCTATTACTAGGGAAGATTTCCCAAAAATCTGAAATTCCCCAGGTTCACACAGAACACTGCATGCAACTCTGTGGATCCGATAAATAGTATTTTGGTGACAAGGTGTTTGGGAGAAAGGAGTGGTAGAAGAACACAGTGAAACT
Source organism: Gekko japonicus (assembly GCF_001447785.1). Taxonomy (NCBI): domain Eukaryota; kingdom Metazoa; phylum Chordata; class Lepidosauria; order Squamata; family Gekkonidae; genus Gekko; species Gekko japonicus. The sequence continues at coordinate 192,068 of NW_015161969.1, forward strand.
CACTGCAGACCTCTTATGCCACATTGCTACCCCAATGCAGAGAGCCACTGCCAAGTCCAGTTTCTGCCCAGTTCAGGGAAAGGCAAGGAAAGTTGAAGTTTCTTTAATGCAAGGAACACAGTGGTAGATTTCCCTTGTTGTTCAGACCAGTAAGCAAATGTGACCTGAAAGCTTTTAGAGGCCAGAATCATCTAGCCCATTCTGACCTATTGCTGTGAAGATGCACTCTTAGGTTTGCCTACCTCCCTTCCATACCTCGACAGAGAAATAGCACACAGGATGAACCCCTGCCCTGAATCTCTCAGAGCCCAAATTTAGGAACTTGTTATGGACTTGAAGATTAACATCCTGAAGAACAGCACAACTGTGCATTGTTGCTATACTTGTTTTCCCCAAAGCAACTGGCTTCTGTGTGAAGACTCAGGGCAATAATAACTTGTTCTTTGGAAAGGGAGTTCTAGACTGAACCCAGAGTCTCCTTTTCTCTGAATAAGAAGCATATTGCACATCCTCTGAAAAGCCATCAAAGAAGACATTTTATACATATCTTCCAGTAAATGGTTCCAGAGAGTTGGGGGAATAACTGAAAATGTCAAACAAACAAACCCTTTGAGTAAAGCAGATGATCAGAAGAAACTGGTAGATCTAGGCTGGCACACAAGAATGATGGCCTGGTTCAGAACAGCATCTCCATGGGTGAAAGGATTTCTGTTTGCGGAGTACAATTTTTCTACCTCTCCCCACTCAAGGCAAACCAAAATTCCCCCCCCCCATCCTTGCAGACAGGGGACCCCCAAGGAACAAGATTCTGGACTGCACGCAGCAGGAGAGGGGAAGAAGCAGGACAATTGTACTCCACAGGCAGAAATCCTTCCGCCTGCAGAAGCACTTTGCTGGATTCAAGACTATACTAGGAGAGACAGTCCTTCGAATATGTGAACCCATATTGTAAACTAGTATCACATTTGCACAGATATTTTTAAAGACAGAAACGAGAGACAAAAGCCTGTATGCTTTTGGAGATTTTACTAACTATTCTAAGTTTGTCGTCGAAGGCTTTCACGGCCGGAGTTCACTAGTTGCTGTAGATTTTCCGGGTTGTACGGCCACACAACCCGGAAAATCCACAGCAACTAGTATTCTAAGTTTGTAAGAGACACTTGAGAGTTGACACTGATGCTAGGCTTACGATTTACTGTACTCCAAAAAGCATCTTCATACATTCTACCAGTGTTCTTTCTACAAATACAAAGCCAAAAACCACTGTCACCATATTTAAGGTTCAACATATTTGCAGATGAAGGCAGCAGCCCTCAAAGACCATCACTCTATCAAGTCCTATTTATTTCAATGGGCTTGCTCAAATATATTGTGCTGTACAACCAGACTGACCTGTCCACAGTCTAACACAATTAAATTATTCATGCATTTAATAATGATAAAGTTTAACTTTATCATGCATACTAAATTAAAACTAGCAGCCTCAGAACATGAAGACTTTCCAATACAGTCTTGACATATACACACACAGTTTACTTTCTCACATCAGATGTAAGAAGCAGAAAAGTTGTACTAAAAGCTAAAGAAGGTCTTTAACTTGAAGCCTTTATTTAATAAACATAATAGTTTTTGTAAACTGCCTTGAAGTATTCCAGCCAGTTCTGTAGTTCTTTATTTGCTCCTTTTTTTCTAAATATCTTTCTCATGTATTGCTGTTTGGCCAAAATAAACAGGAAACCTGGTTGACAATACAAAAGAAAGAAGGAAATGGCAAAAAAGGTTACAAAACCAAGAAGCACCATTTCCTCTACCCTTTCAGCTATGACCATATTCCATGCAACCTACAAAAAAGCTGTATGGTTAATCTTTCTCATCAAAAACATTATTCTGAAGGAAATTCCTTTCATGATTAAATCTAGTATTGGACAATGGCCCTTCTCAAAATCTAGGATGCAAGCCGAAACTAACAATGGTGATGTAGAACAGAGAACCAACAATGCAGGACCAACAATTAGAAATATGACCTTCTCCAATTTAGGTTTTTGGAAGACAAACTACATGTGACACTAGAGTTCAGTGACTGGATCTCCAAACATGTAAACTGGACTAAAAAGTAGCCACATGGGGGCTCCAACTTGGATCGTGCACAGAGTGCTGGGGGGGGGGAGGAAGGATTTAACTGGTGAACCCTACACCTCTCTGATCAAAAATGGCCCTCCAGGCTACTTTAAGCTTGTCCTTTTTTTGCCTGGCCAAAGTCTTAAAACAATCCATGAGATATGGGCATTTTCAACTAGAGAAATTTCCCCAGTGCTACATCCGTAATCCACATCAAGACCCCCCACACACACACACACATACACTCTTGCTGATGCTTAAGGTCACCGAATTTCTAGTTACAAAATTTCAGCATTATGTATAGTTTGATCTTTACTATGAATGTTAAGGAAAAAATAGGCCTAGTGGACGCTGCTCAATCAGTTCTTGATAATTTTGTTTTTTAAATTAAATCCACAAGAGATAGTAATATCCAAATATATTTGTATTGTATATGTACACTTCAAAACAATATACTGTTGCAATATTTATTGCCTGTTAGCCGCCCTGAGCCCCACGGGGGAGGGCGGGATATAAGTCTAACTAATAAATAATAAATAAATAAATAAATATACAAATTATATCAAGGAAGTATCACATGTTCAGTTCCCATTCCCTGCATCCAAACCCTTAAAAAGGAGAGACGTGCCAAAAACAAAAGAGGAGTCAGCTCAGTACCACAGCATCCATATTGTGAAAAGCAACCTAGCAATAGCTACCAATTCTATGTACATATGTCATTCTTGCTACTCCTACAAAAATATTTTTAATTAACAGATTTTTCATGGTGGACTTTCCAAGGTGAAAGTCATGCATATGTAGCTCAAAGGAGACCTAACTTTCCAACAATGACTAGTATCCACCACAAAATGAGCAGGAGTCTCACTCATGGTCAGCTTTTATTTTACAATCAGACTATTTAGCATTTCACCTGTCAAAAGAGATGGGATCAACTGACCAGTCAAAAATTGACAAATAATGGTCAAGTATTATTTTAATACTAGGTGACTGCAGCCATGAAATTAAAAGACACCTGCTCCTTGGGAGGAAAGCGATGGCAAACCTAGGCAGCATGATAAAAAGTAGAGACATCACCCTGCCAACAAAAGTCCATATGGTCAAAGCAATGGTATTCCCAGTAGTCATGTAAGGCTGTGAGAGTTGGACTATAAGGAAGGCCAAGCACCGAAGAATAGATTCTTTTGAATTATGGTGCTAGAGATGACTCTTGAGAGTCCCTTGGACCCTAACCCTGGTGGAAGAGCTCCGTCTTGCAGGCCCTGCGGAACTGTAAAAGATCCCGCAGGGCCCTGATCTCTTCCTGGAGCTCATTCCACCAGTATGGAGCTGCCACTGAAAAGGCCCTGGCCCTGGTAGTAGCAAGCCTGGCCTCCCTGGGACCCGGGAGGGTCAGTCAAATTTGAGACCCCGACCATAGTGCTCTCTGGGATATGTATGGGGAAAGGCGGTCCCTCAAGTATGTCGGACCCTGGCCATATAGGGCTTTAAAGGTAAGAACCAGCACCTTGAAGCAAATTCGGTATGCTATTGGCAGCCAGTGCAGTGTCTTCAGCAGAGGCTGGATGTGCTCCCACCTGGGGAGGCCCATCAGAAGCCTGGCTGCGGCATTCTGCACTAGCTGTAGCTTCCAAATTTGTGACAAGGGCAGCCCCATGTAGAGAGCGTTACAGTAGTCTAGTCTCGAGGTGGCCATCGCATGGATCACTGCTGCCAGGTCGTTGCGGTCGAGGAAGGGAGCCAACTGCTTAATCAGTCGAAGATGGTAAAATGCTGCCCTGGCAGTGGCTGCTACCTGGGCCTCCGTTGTTAAGGAGGCATCCAATAGCACTTCCAAGCTCCTAACCTCCGGCACTGGCACCAGCGGTGCCCCACTGAAGGTCGGGAGTGGGATCCCTCCCCCCGGGCTGCCCCGACTCAAGCACAGGACCTCCATCTTCATTGGATTCAGTTTCAGCCGGCTCAGTCTAAACCAAACAGCCATGACTTGTAGTGCCCAGTCTAGATCTTCCACGCTGGAGTTGGACCGGCCATCCAACAACAGATAGAGCTGGGTGTCATCAGCGTACTGGTGACACCCCAGCTCATGCCTCCGGGCAATCTGGGCAAGGGGGCGCATATAAATGTTGAATAGCATTGGGGAAAGTACTGCCGCTTGAGGCACTCCACAATCCAGTGGGTGCTTCCTGGACTGCTGTTCCCTAGCGCCACCCTTTGTCCCCAACTTTGGAGAAAGGAAGCGAGCCATTGCAAGGCAAGCCCCTGAATTATTATGTCGGCGAGGCAGTGGGTCAGTAACTGATGGTCGGCCGTGTTGAACACTGCCAACAGGTCCAACAACAACAGCACTGCCAACCTGCCCCGATCCAGATGCCTTCAGAGGTCGGCAGTGTTCTTCTCTTTGACTTTTACTCTGGAAAAGCAGGGTCAGCCTATACCTAAAATTTTTGTGAATGAAATAAAAACAATGTAGCAAGAATTATTTTAAAAGGAAATTCATTTTTAAAGACAGTCATACTAAGTAGGCAAATAACAAACTGTTCTTGTTCAGAGTCCCACCAAAGGAGCTTCAAAGAGCCAGAGTGCGTGAAGATAGCTACTCCCTGGTTCCTGCATGGTACCACATGGGTACCATGGGAGGTTTTAGGCAGTGATCAAAGCCACTGATGACTGTTTTAATTCCTGTTGCCATGTAGAGATACCTCCAGTTATAGCTGGCAGCTCTGCTATGTTACTATGTTTGTCCTGCATAGCTGATGGACTAGCAAGGGACAACCGGCCTGCTCTTACTCCCAAGTGACACATCATGAAATAAAACAAGCTGCCACAGACACAACAGCTTTCTTGCCTTCATAAAATTTTCAATTGTTCAACTGACTGACGCTGACTGTAAATCAGATCTATTATACCTGCAAGTGACCCTGCTCAGAGGTTCCCTACTGGCACAAACATAGTGTAACAAAGACAGAATTGCTTTGGCAAGTAAATTACTTCAGACAAGAATCACACTTGCATTTCATCAACATCCTGATTAAAAAACAACGCCAATGTTATGGTATAAGAGACAATCAGCTTGTGGACATTACTAAGATGTCAGATTGGTATTGAGAAAAATAATAAAAATAAATCCCTGCAGTAGGTCGCTACATAAAAATGTCAACGTATTCTTCAGCTTTGGTTTCTGGGCTTAAATCTCCATATCTCATTTTTATAACATTTTATATGAAATTGTCAGAATTTTTAAACATGGCATTATAGAACAATTTCATAACAGTTACTTAAAACTCAGCCTATGGATGAAAGGCTTTTCCCAAGGGAAAAAAAGGCTGTGAGCCAAATTAACCCAAATTTGCAAAGAAACTGTCTATTCTTCCTACTATTGAAAATAATATACAAACCTCAAATTTATGCCTATGGACTTACAAAACTTTACAGAGAAAGCAGTGTTTATAATTTTAACATCTGTTGATATACAGAGTCTTCCAAACCTGGCATGAATAGAAACACATAATTTTCTATGCATCATTTGTGTTATCTGTGAAAGCAATAAAATTTCACTGAACAGATCAACTCAATATCATCTGCAACACATAAATCAGAAACGCCTTTTATGTCAACTCATCTTTTCAACTCTTTACACACCTGATTTTACACCATCTGTAAAGGGCAGGGTGAAGACCATTGAGAAAGTATATTTCTTGGCTGTCTGATTTTGGTTAAATATTCACACAATGTTCTGTAAACAGAAGATTTAATGACTTGAGGAACTGATACAGACAAAGGCATACTTCTGTTCTTCAAAACTGTGCTGACTGAATCATCATACAATACAGATACATAGCTAAGTTTTAGGTGTAATCTATTTTTCTTGTGCCTTTGTAAGCTTCTGTTAATGAAAAGTATTGGAACATCATCAATATATCTAATTCTTTACATAGCCCCATCTGTGAATTTGTAAATCCAGAGACTGGGGCCATGAACCAACAAGAAAGAGCTTTCAATAAACCTGAGGAAAGCCCAAGGTTTACAGGAAAAAAGTGATTTTTTTTTTAAAAAAAGGCTAAATTGGAGGGTTAGCTCACCCCCAATAATATAAGTAGCGCCTGTAGCTTTAAGAAATGAATGTCTTCTCAGTGCATCAGTATTGCCAGCCTTCAAGCCTTGGTCTCTCGACAAAAGGCAAGAGGAGACAGCAGGGCCCTTATAAGGAGTGCTTTGGCTTCTGAGCAATAATTCATTGGGGTCAGGCCTTGCAGCAACCACCATATGCCTTGATACCAGGCAACTTGCATGACTCATCCAGTCATTCAACAGCAGCTACCCCACAAAGCAAGTATGTGGTTAGAGTTTCAAATTAGGATATGTGAGACCCAGATTCAAATCCCCACTCCACTGTGGAAGCTCGGTGAGTGATCTTGGATCAGTCACAAATTCACAGCTTAAGACACTTCACAAATTTGTGAGGAGGAGGATGTAAACCGCTTTGGGTCCCTGTGGTGGAGAAAGGTGGAATATAAATGAAGTAAATAAATAATAAATATAGCTGAAGGTGGGGGCTCATGAAAGGTAGGTACATAGGAAGTTGAGAAGGAAGCAGGGAAAGGACAGAGGATAGGACAAGGGAAAGAAGAAATAGTGTGGGAAGGCAACAGAGGAGAAAGTGAGGTACCCCCTGCAAGTCTTTGCAGGCTCCCCACTACACAACTAGGCCAAAGTTTTCCCAGGAAGAAAAGGAGGGAAAACTGAAGACAGGGGACTAGATAAAGGTAGGTTGGCTGGTAGTTGGGAGGGAAAGAAAGAAGCAGGAAAAGGGGAGAAGTTATGGTAGTGGAGAGGAAAATTAGATCCCCCCCCCCCAAAAAAAAAGATTCATGTGGATCCCACCTTATAAATAAATATTGACAACAGCAAGGAAATATATAATACTAGACACTTTAATTCACTTTCAAAATGGAAAACATTAGATCAGATATAGAGCAATGGCCAACTCCAAAGTAAATCTGTTAGTTCTAGCCAGAAATCCCACCATAAAACAACAGGACTTTTTCATGTTACTTCCTACACAGAAATCAAGTACTCTTTCAAAATTTAGTATCTGTGTAAGACTTACATGTAAGAATGTGAACTGTGCCAAGCAAGTTTGAAGAGTGGTAAGGTGGGAAATTTAAAGCAAAAGTGTAGCAGCCAGATAGGGACAGCAGAAATTTCCCCCAAGAACTGTTCTAATAGCAGAATGCATTTCCAGTTTTGGAGGCTGCTGCTAGAAATGCAGATGGGGAAGAGAAATAGGGTAGCTTGAGGAAGGGTTCGCCACACTCCTCAACCCACTGCCACTTCTCCACATGAAATTACTTCCCACACCATACTTCATGTCTGTGCAGCAGTGCCCTATGTTCTAAAACATTTCTCTAACAGTTAGTGGGGAGAAGGTCTGAATGTTCTCTGTTTATAAAAAAACTTTATCACAGAGAAGGTGAGCCCCACTGTCAGGTGCTGGACCTCAAGAACCTCTTCAACTGGCAAGTGCTCTGGGCCAGCAGATGCCACCAAGACTCTCCCCCTCTTGGCCTAGTGGCTAGCCCACTCAACTGGGGAAACTCACCTTTAGGGTCTTCTTCTCCGGTCAGTGGTAAGATGTGGCATGCGGTGGCCCTTAAACTGCTGGCCTGCATTAGAGCTATCAGCAGACTGGAAACTGATTGGATGGCCACAGCAGCCCGTGGCACATCACTCAGGGAAGAGACGGAGCAGGAGGAGTTAAGGGGCTTCCTCAAGAGACCATGTGAAAGGTGCTGGGAAACTAGCCCACATGCTGAGTGAGGCTGGGGTAGTTGTCAAGCATATGCAGCCTGAAACAAGGCCTTTAAAAAGAGGAGGGAACAGGCCTATGATGAGGTGCCAGACCATCACCCCTAGACCCGGAATGGAGGAAAGCTAGAGAGAGCAGAAGGATCAGTTTGGTGTAGTGGTTAAGTGTGTGGACTCTAATCTGGGAGAACTGGGTTTGATTCCCCACTCCTCCACTTGCACCTGCTGGATGACCTTGGGCAAGCCATAGTTCTGACAAGAGCTGTCCTTGAAAGGGCAGTTCTTGAAAGAGCTCTCTCAACCCCACCTACCTCAAAGGGTGTCTGTTGTGGGGAGGGGAGGGGAAGGGAAAGGAGTTTGTAAGCCGCTCTGAGACTCCAAGTGAAGGGCGGGGTATAAACCCAAACTCTTCTTCTTCTTCTGTGTGACAACAAACCTCCACCCTGACCATTTCAAGGCCAAAAGGAGAAAGTCAGCCAGACCCTGGAAAGTAGAGAGCCAACCCTGCCTTTTTGACACCAGCAAACAGAAGACAGCTCCATGGACACAACACCACTGCATATGAAAAATCATCTGCCCAATCATCTCAGAAAGTTCTGGATTGGGATGAATGTGCACAGTCTTTGGCAGTAAATTCAGCAGTAAGTTTCAGGATGCAACTAGATATATTGGAGATCATGATCAGAGTTCTTAAGTTCTTATGGCATGGTGACTAAAAGGAACCTCCACATTTAGAGGCTGTAAACCTCTGAATACTAGTGCCAGGAAGCAACATGGGGGAAAGGCTTCTGCATCTATGCCCTGTTATTGGCTCTCCAAAGTAACTGGTTGGCCACTCTGTGAGACAGGATGCTGGACTAGACAGACCAGGACCACTGGTCTGTCTAATCCAGGAGGACTCTTCTTACGTTCCAGTGGGCCTATAACATTAAGAACCATGGTGCAGAGAGGGAAGTCAATCCTCCCATCCCCAGTCGTTTTTCTCAATATAAGTGACATCCTGCTAGAGCTTGTTATTTGCCTAATAGGGAAAACAAGTGTACCCATCCGTGTCTACTATTGGGGCAAACAGCAGCTGCACGTGTGCCCCAATAGTGCCTTTGCACTGGGGAAACAACATAAGGACAAAGGTTTTTTTAAAAAAACCTTCTCACTTGGAGCTGCAGTCCCAGTCCCATTTACCGCCACAACAGCTGCTGCTGCTATTTATAGAAATTTTAAGAGAAGGGTGATCTAATCATTGCTCCCTGACATCTCATCTAGTTGTGCCTTGAATAACCATGTTTAGGATCAGCCTGTAAATGTTTGCTTCAGGGGTGTAACAAATGATGATACTGCCACTGAGTCCCTTTCAATTCAATCCCTGTGATGAGAAGACAGCTTATCAAATTATTCTTCACACATTTTTCAGAATCTACAATGAGGAGGATATGTGCTGCTTCTTGCAAATCAGAAGAAATGCACTGAAGAAAAGACAAATAAGTAGCTATTGAATCAGGAGCAGCATCAGACATATTCAGGTTCAGCCTTGTGACCATGAGCATCTCCACCACAACACATCTCCTTGCCTGGGTTGTGATAATGCCAGTCGAACTCAAAAGATGTAAAGTGAGGCCTATGGGAATCAGACGAATCTAGTAACTATATCCAATACTAAACTGGATTTGATGTCCATCATGTAAGCAGCCAAATAAGGTTACCAGCAGACAAGGTAGGGTGCCTGCATACTCCCCAAAGGGAGGGTGTCTGCATACCCCCCAAAAATGACTTTAAAAAAACCCTTGATGCTAACTGAATATATGTCATAAAGGCATAGAATGTTGAAAGGAGAAGAAAGTCAGTTGAAAGAAAAAAGTGGGGGTTGGAGGTTTCCACATTTCCCCCTCTCACAAGTCCCCAGCTTTTACTTCAAATTCAGAATATTTACATTAACATATTAGGCCTCTGAAGAACAAGCACAGCTGGTTTTATGAAGCGTTTCAACCTTAACCGAGCATAAATCAAATTTAGATAAATGCATTTCCCTTAAATTGGGAATAAGTACTGTTCACAGTATTTACCTGATTGAAAGTTTTGAAGTTGAATTCTTTGTATATAGCATCCCTTTCACTTAGCTCAGACCATCCTGCAGCTTTCAGGTCATATAAAACTTGGTTCCTTTCTTCTGTAGTCAGCCGGTGAGACTGTAAAGACTAGCAAGGGGGGAAGGGGAGAAAGAAAATGCATTCCAAATCAAAGTTGGTAAAGCTATTCCTTAACAACAATAAGAATATATTTGCTGACATACAGATCTGTGTTTTACAGAAACAAAGTTCTGCAGGACAAAAGTGGCAGAAAATGTATTATATGGCTTCATTACGTGTTTGAACCATCAGACAAGCAAAATCCACCAATTTACAGGTCCTAGACCTATGAACATTGTGGTATTATAAAGCTGAGGATGTGGGGCAGAAGCTATGTATGTCTGCGGGCACACGGGCAGGAAAATGCGGGGGGGGGAGCATGGCTGTTTGCCCCGGGGCAAAATAACGTGCGGTTGCGCCAGCAGACGTACCGTGGAGGTCCCATGGAGGTCCCGTGGTAGGGGGGAGGAGCCGAGCATACAACAATCCTGCGCCGCGGCAAAGAAGCGGCGCGGCAAACGGGTGTTTTCTTCTCCGGACACCAAAGTATGCACATGCCCCGTTGGGTGCTTGTGCGCATCCCATGGACAGTTGGGGAAAAAAAACCTTTATACGAGGGGACATGGGTGGGCGCCGGAACTACCACCGGAAACGCGATCAGACACCCGCCCTTGCCCCGCGGTTACCGGAAACTAGTACCTCCAAGGTACTAGTTTTTAACCGCGCATCTTCGGCGGGAAGCCTCAGGTTCGGCACGGGAGCTCTACGCTTCCCAGATGTGGCGGTGAGATCGCGCCCGGAAAATCTGCCTATCTTCCATCTCTCTAGCGTGCCTAATGCTCCGTGTGACCGCAGCCTATGAATGTCAAACACTTAAATCCCACTCATTCCACAAGAGAGTGAAATGAGTGCTTAATTCTCTTTCACTGAAATCAATAGAATGGGGGAGGGTTTTTTCCTACTTTTCATATGTGCATGTGTGTGTGTGTGTGTGTGTGTGTGTGTGTGTGTGTGTGTGTGTGTGTGTGAGTGCGTATGCACCTGGAAGTCATGGCTGACTGCATTATCACTGTAACATATTGCTCTTTTCGCTGAGAAACCTTATATATAAAACCTGAAATGATGGGTGCTATGGTGTCTCCTTGCATTCTTTAGCATTTCCTACTTATTTTCACTGCCAGCAGTCTCTTGCCTTAGAGTTCTTAGCTGGACCCAAAGAACAGGATGACTTAGTTATATTTGGTAGAATGACCAAATGGTCAGCATGTTGGGGTGGCTGAGGTAAAAGGAAATCCTTCACTCTTAAATAAAACAGTTGTGTTCACTTAAACATAAACATAAATAGAGTTTATGAGTTTATTTAGAAGTAAAACAGGGTAAACATATTAAAAACAGAAATAAAACACATACAATATTTACTTATCACAACACCACACTTTCTCACAAGATTACCATACATTTTTCAAAGTGAATTCCAGTCCATAAAAATATAACATACCTCAGAAATATATACTGATGTTGCTATAAGTGCCTACCATAGTTTCCATTCCAGATGTTTATCTCTGGCAATAAAAGCATATCCAGCTTAACCTACAAGTGCACATACACCACTACTAATAAAGGTGAAAATGACTTTATACCTAAAAGACTGACCAATTCAGTTCTCAGATCATGTTTGTGAAACACAAATCAACTGAATTAACAGTAAGATTCCCAATTCACAGGTGCTTTAGCACAATAATTTTACTTGGAAGGTCCTATTTCCTTTAATATTGAATGAGCTTAAAATACAAAAAACTGCTAAATGGGGGCCAATTTCTACTTCTAATATATATTCCTTCCAAATCTGTATTACACTCTTCCTTTGATACTGATCAAAATGTATTATATTTTAGACCAAAATATTGTTACTATAGATGTCCAACTGCAAAATCAGTACAGCACTTGGGCTGAGTACTAAATCCATATGGAAAATCCGTAGATCTTTGCAGACTACACAGTGCTTGGAGAACTCACTATAGCTGATGCAAGTATTAGTGAAGACACTGACAAACATTGTACTCTGAGCTATATTTTGGTAGCAAAGAATACACAAAGATTTGGAGAAGGGAAGAGTTGAAGTAATGTCATAAATTCTACCTGGAAGTTTCTTGATGGGATAGCCAGAAAGTTTTGCTCAGACTACAATTAAAACTCATTGCAACATGATTTCTGATTTATTATTTAGCATTTCATTATAAATACACTTGGAGTTTACTGACAATAAATAGAAGCCCTTCCAATTAAGAATTTCTCACTTGCCCCTGAAAGGATAACTCTGACAAATCTTTTGGGTACACTGGTAGTTAAAAAGTAACTTTTCTATTGAAAAGCAAGTTAAACATTTTAGTAACTAAAGATACAACTGTTCAGTCATTTAATGGCCTATTTTTGGAACTTGAATGCTACATAATTGGGCAACTGTAGTTCTTAGATGTCCAAAGGTCAATCTCAACCACCAGATGGCACTATTTCAAAGCTGAATCACTATTCCAATTTATTCAAAACCTTTAAAATAGTTGTACAACACCCACAGCCCTTCAGTTAGTGCGACCAATTATTTGCTTGCAACAGTATATAATTTAGGAGAAACGGAGATATTCCACAATTATATTTTCAGTTATTTTCCTCACACAGCTCAACATGGCAGTGAAATTTAGCATAGAATGATCAATGCTTCATAAATCAGCAAGAGTTCCGCCAATTTAGATGTATCCTACGAATTATATTTCCTGCCTCATATCCAAAGATATATAGTATACAGTTTTAGTTCAATACAGTTCAAGCTTTCTTCAGGGAGGGGGGAGCAAAGATAAAGAAACTGGGGATAAACTGGAGGGGGAGGGGAGAAGCACAGGCCATGATTTTTCAGCCTAGCTGACAAGCTTTAGATGTTTTGTTGGTGCCTGAACCAAAGGGCACACATGTCAAATAAGTGATCTCCATCCTCTGAACACAATTTATAATGGTACACTATCCTCTGACATAGGTGATAGAATGATGCCATACTCTGGGATTCCTGGATGATTTCAAACAGCTCTGCTTTTATTTACTAGCTATTAAGAAACCAATCATATGGTAGGATACAATCACTAAATCAGGAATCAAGCATGACTATTTCACTCATTCGTCCAGTATTGACATTTCAATGTCCAGATATTATTTGCTTTGCCTGTTATACATTTCTACTTCCCTTTCCAGTGGTTTTGTAGAGGAAAACCACATCAGGAAAACTTGGCCATACTAGCAATGTTTGTTTTAAAGTCACTGAGTAACTGGCTCTCCATGTATTTGTGGAAGCCACCGGTAAACTACCCTGTGAAATAGGTAAATAGCATTTTGCCCCTTTACAGAAAACCCAAGGCGGATTGATTCAAGTCAGTGACAGAATAAAGAATGAAACACCTATAAAACTGACCCAAAAGATTCACACTGCAATTAATACTGAAAACTAAAATCCCTTTTAACCTCCAAGAAATCTGAGCTTTACTAATTAGAAGATTGGTATTATTTCTAAAGAAAAAGTTTTTTATTAAGAAATATTATAGTTGTATGTACTTAGTTTGGGATTTGTTTAGCAAAGCAAACTGCTTGCTAGGAAAACCATAAATTGTCATAAGAAGAATTACAAGAAAAATAGAAAACTAAAAGTTGGGATTCTCTAGTTCCTAGAAAAATCCTATGAGCCACAGAAAAGTGCCTTCTCAATCCTTGAGACAAGTGCCCATTGCAGATTCCACCAACCACCTTAGACTAAATGGCTAGCATTGAGATCGTTTACACCAGCTCAAAGCAAACAATATGTAACCATAGTGACTGTGTTCACTTCTGACATTTCTTTCCAGAATAATTTTCAGGCTCTGTGGATACTGAAGGCCTGTCAAAAAAAGAAACAAGAGGTAAAAATGCTCAACCTAAACTCACAGAACACTTGAAATGAAAGCTCTCACATTACTGTGTGCTTCATACATCCCAGACTTTTAAAAAATGAAGCAAACTTCACACCTAGAATTGTTATACTCTGGATAGGGATAACAACATCATTATTTTGCCTAGACTATTTTGCAAGCAATTGGAGAAGGGTCATATCATGGGGTTAGGCAGACCACAGATGCCCATTACTTGATACTTGGAGATTCTGTTCAACCCTGTGTCTGGCTTCTGGGATTTCACGAACAATTGGTCATACATTTTCAAGCCCATTTTTGCAATCACGTGAAAGTTGAAGTTCTCAGAACACAGAATTCTATATCCAACAGCAAGCACCACACTAACCATCTGAAACATTTATCCTCTGTTATGGAGGGGTGGAGGGGGTCATACCAAGAGAACAACTGGAGGACAGCATGTTTAATCCCACTACCTCTCATATGTGCATATGTTTAAATTATTCACAAAGTGAACATGGACCTCTACTTACAAAGCTGATGATGCTTGATCTGCCCTTCTATTTATTAACTCTCTGAATGTTTTACAGTGTGTAGAATATCACTAGAATAAAATAAAATCTTACACAGTAGTACTAAAGTCACGAATCTCTTGCAGAATTACACAAGTTTTTTAAACAATGGCAGTTCTCTAATTTTATCACAGCAAAAATTATTGTGAACTAGAATCTACTTCTTCAGATGCAATGCAGTGACTCAGAAACAATGTAGACAGACCATATAGGAAATATTAGGGGGGAAACTACCTAACAGTCCCAAGTGTTGCTAAGGCAGTTAACAACATCTGAAGAAGTGAGCTCTAGTCCAGAGAAACATTTGCTGGAATAAAACTTTGTTAGTCTTGAATAACATACATAAAAATAAGTGAAAAATTTTGCTGCAACACTATTACTATTCTGGAACAATAGTTTTGGAAGTACAGTGTGGTTTATTGGTTTTAGGATAAATAACACAACTGGTTTAAGAATAAAATAATAGTTATACTACATTGATTTGTTAACAAATTTAATTAAAAAGTGATCTTAACTTTAACCAATAGCTTCTTTATTCAATTTGTTCTGCTGAAGGTTGTACTTTCTTCTGGAGTAAGAGAGCCAGTGTGGCGTAGTACTCAGAATGTCTGACTAAGCCCTTTTGAGACTCAGATTCATATTCCAACTTTACCATGGAAGCTTGCTGGATGACACAGGAACAATCCCTGGCTCTCAGCCTAACCTGCCCTATAGTGTTGTTGCTGTAAGGACAAAATGCAGGAGCTGTAAACGGCTTTGTGTTCCCATCTGGGAAGAAAAGCAGGACATACCGTACATAAATCAATAGATGTTCAGAAACCAAAAGCATGATCCTGTGGAGTTATTCCATTCTAAAACCAATGATTTCTATTCAGCATAGATCTGCAGTGTGAGTGACACAAATGTGGAACGTATGAATCCTTAAACTGTGTGAGACCTAGCTTGCAGCAAACGTGCCTGAGCTATACTACCTGATTGCAAATAAAAACTGACTGCTCCTCCATACAAAATAATTTCTCCACAAAATGCCCAATTGCCTAATAGAACAAAGTTTGAGTCCGGTGGCACCTTTAAGACCAACAAAGTTTAATTCTGGGTATAAGCTTTGGTGTGCAAGCACACTTCTTCAGATACTTTGAAACAGATTTCCTCAAGCTTATACCCAGCTTATATTAGTCTTCTTTATGAAACTGTGTTACACAAACTATTAGGCAATTGATGATTCAGGTGGATAGCCACGTTGGTCTGAATCAGGTTTGAGTCCGGTGGCACCTTTAAGGCCAACAAAGTTTAATTCTGGGTATAAGCTTTGGTGTGCATGCACACTTCTTCAGATACATTGAAACAGATTTCCTCAAGCCTATTCCCAGAATTAAACTTCGTTGGTCTTACAGGTGCCGCTGGACTCAAGCTTTGTTCTTCAGACCAACACTGCTACCCACCCGAATCTATCTTTATCGACTGCCTAATTGTTTGTGTAATGCAGTTTCATAAAGAAAATGAGTTATTACAGAGGTCAAGCACAGCCTTCTCCCAGACAGGCTAGTTTTTTCTAGCATACTTCCCCCCTCGTCTCTTGGGAAGCATTCTAGGTACAGTCCAAACCCGCGTTTGTAAATCCTAGTCCTCCTAATGCATCGTTTATTGGATGCCTTCTGCTGCTTTTGTTACCTTGCCTTGTATTTCAGCGAGGATAGGGCATAGATGAAATAAACAAAATAAATAAATGAGAAAACGGAAGTGCCCAGAACCTCGCTGTGAAGCGGAAGACAACCAGTGTTGAACTGTAGCTGAGTGTTACGTGGGAAATGCACAATCCGGATTTCGAAACCTGTCTGTGCGTGAAAATTTTTGTAAACAAGGATCTGAAATGGCGCCTGCCGCAACCTACTGCCCCAGTACGAATGAATGAAAACAAGTAAAGACCAGTGGGACACCAGTCTGTGTATGGAGAGTAGAGATTCCCGCTATTTGGTGGCGCCCCCGGTTCGGGGCGGCTCCTTCCCTAGTTCCCGCCCAGCCTCTCACCATAGCGGCGAACGTGCTCCTGCTGCTGCCCCGTCGTGCCACAGCCGCCGGTCCCACCCGGAGCAGCCACAGGCACCTCAACCGCGCACCGCCTGTCATGGACTTTAGCTTGGACCCCCGCCCCCTCCGGCCGCCAAGCGCCTGCGCCGCCGCTGCCACGAGGGAGAGGCTTCAAGGCTGGTTCCCGCCCCTCTTACCCACTGAATCTGCGTCGCGGAGAGGCGGTACCAGACGCGCTGAAGCCCGCGCTTTTTATGAGACTTAAGACCTGGCTGTAGCAGGCGGGGGGAGGAACCGAGGCTGCGTCCGCCCGCCGTGGTGATCCAAGATGCCTGAGTCAGGACTCTTGGTTGGGAACGGCGAGTCCTGCGGTTTTGCCCGGTTATCCATAACCATTCATAAGGTCTTCGCTGGGGAGGACCCCCCCCCTTCAACACACCACCTTAACAGCTTCACACCAAGGAAGTGCCCTACAGAAACAAGACTGCCGCGTTCCTTTCTCACCTCAGTTAGGGAGTCAGTCCGTACATACCTACTATCCTCACAATTTAATGGTTTTCATTCCCTCCCACCCAAAACATCGCTAAATAATTTCCATTTCACTTCCCCAACAGCAGCACCTGAATAAAGAAGCCCACAAAAGATTTAAACACATTCTGCCCTTGGGTCACTGCAGGAGGTAACACAGGTAGTAATCCCCTCCCCCCCCCACCCCCCCATTACTGCTTAAAACAACAAAAATCCCTCTTTACCCTTCCCAAGCACTCTACTAGTTGCTTTGTGCTGGAGAATACAAGTGGTCTGTAATACTTGTACACGGGGTCTTACCTTTAGCCCGCCTGTAGTCCTCTCAGTATCCCAGATATGAACAACAAATCGGGACAAGTCCCTGCCAAATTAGAATGTAATTTGTGTCTCACTGGACTGTCCTTGTTTCATTCTGTAGTCAACCATAGGACACCAATGAAGAGAAGCAGAACAAAAAAGCTGTAGCACTTTGACATTAATTAGTTTATTGTGATAAATCTCTAAAATGCTACAAAATGTATAACTCTCCCGGATTTAATATAACCATACTGATACTCTCTTCCTACTGATGCTCTGTATCAGCCATCTTGTTTTCTGTTGCCTTACATGTAAACACTAGTCAAAACACAACATCAAGACAATAAAGAACCACAATGCTGTACAAGTTTACACCCATGCTGAAAGCTGTATCTAAAATTGCTAAACATTAAATTGTTTAATCATGTCCTTTCTTGCAATTTTAAAAGGCTAAACATATTACAACTTCAGTACATGAATGAATGTCATGTTGTCATGTCAGCTATTACTGAAACTCTCAAAGTTCTGATGCCTTAACAGCAACATTATAATGTTATTATTTAGGCACCATAAATATGACCGTATCAATTACTCCCAGGTCCAAATGCTACTATTAAGACTGTACCCAAACTTAGCTCTTACTTGCATGGGGTGTGTGTGTGTGTGTATATACTCTGAGCATTTGAGATGCAAAATCAGTGACAAATCAGTCAGGGAGCTTTCCATGACCTATATTTCAAACCTTTACATCATAAACATGCACCTGCAGCTGCTTTGCAAGGCACAGAAATTTCATAGTGTTCTACCATAAAAAGCAGCAATCCGTTCACCAGAGGTCAAACAACACCAGATAAATCATGATTTTCCTTTTAAAAATGGGAAATATGAGAAACCTACAACAGGCACAGGGAATTGTCTGTAGAACATCCTCTCATTTTTACTTTATTAAGAAAAGTTTCCATTTATATCTTTTCATAGTTACTCCATACGTAATTTTTGGTTGTGTGATGTTCTGTGCTTTTGAACAAGTGAGGAATAGTATAAGGCTTGCATTCACAAGAAATCACAGTAAATCCACTGTACAATTTTATGATATTTAACTTGTTCTTGAAGCATAAAGTTCTCAGGTTGCATATTATTCCTGATGCTCCTGATCATGACCAGGTATTAGCCACCGGATGCTTTCAGTCCGAACGGTAGCATACATGATGAAACTGATAAGAAACAGTAAAGAAAATAAGAGAAGCCAGTCTATTCCTTTAGTCAGAGTGCTAGGCAGGGGACCTTCTTGATCTTCTTCAGTGACCACCACATCAGTCTTGGGCTCTATTCCTGAAAGAAACAGCCACTTACAAACTTAATCAGAGATTAAACAAAGAAATGGTACTACTGGTGTTTGCATGCAAGTATCTCTTTTTTGCATTTAGACTTACACAATTTCATTATTTAGCACCTACCCTGACATCACTCCAGCTTTGTATACAACAATTATACAATTGTTATTGATTGTCTAGCCCAGGCCTGGCCAAACTGTGGCTTGGGAGCCACACGCGGTTCTTTCACACATATTGTGTGGCTCCCAGCAGGGCATCTGGGGAAGTGAATGGTCTTCCCTTCCCCAGCCAGTGTTCCCCTCCCTGGGTAGGCTTGAGGTGTGGGGGGGGAAGCAGAGAAAGAAAGCAACTTTTACTTTAAATGCCTTCTCAAAGTCCCCCCCCCCCCCCACCAGCTGGCTTGGAGAAAGCATCTGTCTTTTTAAATCCCTTTTCCAGTGGAAGCCAGATGGCTGGGGGGGCGGAGCTTGAAGGACACATTTAAAGTTAAAGTTGCTTTCTTTCCACCTCTCCCTTCCTCACCCCATCTATTTGCTTTATTTCTCTCTCTTTCTCTCTTCCTTCCTTCCCCTCCCTCCTCCCCCATCTATTTGCTTTCTTGTTTTTTCTCTTTCTCCTCCCTCCCTCCCCATCTACTTGCTTTCTTTCCACCTTTCTTTCTTTTTCTCTCTTCCTTCCCTCCTCTCTCTCTCTCTCCCTTCCCCCTCCCCATCTTCCTTTCCACCTCTTTCATTCTCTCTCTCTCTCAAACAAATATCATTAGCAAACAAATATCACTGGACAAATAAATATCATTATCAATATCTGTTTTTACCCCTTTTGTTTTTATATTTGGCAGTTTCATTTAATGTTGATAAAAACAAATCTGTATATTTTTCAATGAAAACGTGTGTGATATTTATGTCTTGTGGCTCTCAAATATCTGACCTTTATTCTATAGTAGCCTGATACCCATGCTTCGCTACGGTATTTAAGTTCCGTAAACCCAGTTATAATACTGATGATGTGAAATCTGAAATGTGACATTTGTTGTAGGAATTCTAACAGAGAAGATTGTAGTTAAGAAATGAAGTGAGACACGTCCTTTTTTTCTCTACTGGAGGACCTCTCTCTAGACCACATTGGCGGTTCGGCCCTCAGGTGCTAGGATCACCAGGCTGCTTGATGAGCTCACTCTGGAGCAGGCAACATAGAACTGTCCGTTTAAGAAGCAGTCGTCTGTTAAGTCAGCTCCTGCTACCTTCCACGAAAGTGATGGCCTCTCTACTTGTGTTCCTGGATTGTTTTGCTCATATGGAGACTGTGTTGTTCTGAGCACGTCAGGGTGATCTTGCTGGTACTTGGCCTGCACAGCTCAATGCAGTGCAAATGTCTTTGCTGCATTCCTAAGTTGCCTCCTCCTTGTAGTGTTGGTGTATCTGGCTCGACGTTTGCCAGGAGCTTTCTTGGGGGCAGTAAGAGGTGAGTGGTGTGAGGGGGAGTTGGTGTGAGGGAATTGTGATGTGGTGGACATTTCTTCAGGTTCATGAGGGAGGCACGCATCGAAATAGCTCCTAGAAATGTTCTTTACTATCTCCCCATAAACATTCCTACCCTGGCCCTGCACCTACAGACACCGGCCTGTCTGGTGTTGGGGGGGATTGTATTTAAAGGCATCGGGGAGGCTGGGCCAGCAGCAGTGCTAAGGCAATCCTGCTGAGGAAACCTCCCTGGTGGCTGTAAGCATCCCACCTCCTCTCCTACACCTGACAGGCAGCTGCTTTGCCAGTGTAGGAGGGGGAGAGGGGAGGAGTATTAGAAGCCACTTTGGAGGTGGGGCTGCACACGACAGACAACCGCCTGTTAGGTGTAGGAGGTGGGGGGAGTGTGTTGGAAGCCATCAGAGAGGCTGGGCCCGCAGCTTTGCTTCACCTCACAGGTGGTTGTTGGCCACTCCTGATTTCCTCAACTGTCATTAGCTGTCTGCAGTCCCCTGTAACGGTTGGGGTTTTTTTAACCTCAGAACACTGAGCTCTGCAGCGGACCAATCAGAGTGGGGGGTGCAGTGAGGCAGCTGCCTGGCAGCCACATAGGAATCAATGGGGGAAGTACATTCCCCCCCTTTTTACCGAATTTCTAAAAATCCCTTCTTAGCGAGCACCTATGCCATGGTAGGAGCGCTCTCCCCAAATTTGGTGTCTCTAGGTCCAGTGGTTTGGCCTGGGCATTGATTTTACAGTTAGGGGAACAGATCCCGGAAGGTTAACTTTGCTAGTCTTATGAAGACAAAGCAATAAGGTATTGTGGCAGCTATGTAAAGATCTAAATTGGAGATATGATCATATTTTCTATAATATCACTATAAATATCTAAGAATATGTGTTATGCTACCTTAAATACTTATGAATTTATTGTTATATGCTTTTAGGGGCCAGAGCCACTCTATCAGATGCATGAAGCTGTTGCATTCAATTGAAAGATACACACACACACACACACACACACACACACATTTAGACTGAAATTTGTGGAGTACGGCCTGAATCCACCAAAAGATTTCTACAGATAGTAGAGGGGGGGGATTTTTGTCATTTCCCCTGCAAGTTCTTGGGAACCCCATTCCCCAGGAGCAGTATCTGGGGAAGGGGCCTTCTGGCCTGCAGAAGAAGGAAAGGAAGTAACTCTGCATCATGGATGGATACGCCGGCTGTGTGGGTAATTTACTGGTGGGTCCACGATTGCTTGTTCTTTTCCCAATAAATGCATCAATAAGCTTGAAATATCAAATATACTTCCTACACTTATAATAGCTTCTGCATAAAATGTTATGAAATCAATTGTATTTTCTTCAACTTTCCAGGCAAACACCAAAAAATAGCAAACAAGCAAGTTTCTCCAGTCTTGCTTAGCCTTAATAAAGATAGGAACTAGTTTAGCCTTAATAATAAAGACCTGAAGACCCACCCAGATAGGAAATACATTATTTTCCCCTCTCTTTCATGAGGCAGTGAAAGAGACCAGAATATAAGTAAGTCTGTTTTTATCTTCAGAACTTTGTCAACTATTCCATCCACAAGTGCTAGAGATAAATTTATTTCTCATGCTGGAGATTAAGGCCATAAGGAGAAAGGTAGTAAGCAGTCAGAAACCCGCTTAGTCATGCCAAGAACCAACTAAGGTTCCTCTCTCCAGCTTCCAACTGCAAACAGTTGAACCATCAGGAGGGCAAGAAATTGTCTGACACCTTTCCTGGATCCAACTCAACTGAGAATCCCATCCCCAAGGGTTTCTAAGTGTGTTGTTTCTATTGTCTTCTAATTCTCACAAGTGCTTTGGATGCTATTTTTTGATTGAAAAACAGAATCAAAATATGCATAAGAGAAAAGGGATAACTGGTAACAGTTATCCTCCTCCTGGTAATAGTTAACCTCCTCCAAATTAGTGGAAGAAGCCATATTTGCAATCCACAGGGACATATACGAGACATTCCTAACGCTTACTACCACATGAGCTTTTAGATGCCTAAGCTGTCTCTGCCTGATCCTATATGCATTTTCTCAGAAATGTCCCACTGTGTTCAGTGGCCCTTATTCCCCAAAAAATGACACAGGACTGCAATCTCACTCTGGCTTCCCCCAAAATCTCACATCTCTTGAACAAGCCAGAAGACAGCTTCCACACCGATGCATCATGGTTTCTTGTGATCATAAAACAAACAAATCTAAGCCTAAATGGAACTTGGCATGTTGTGAACTTTACAGCTCTCTGTTAAATACAACAAACATTAGAAGTAATGGACAATTGTGGTTCCAGTGTTGAAGCACACCTGAGAACACCCAAGTTTGAATTCCCACTCTGATATGAAGTGTATTGGGACCATGAAGTTTATTGGTTGGCCTTAGACCAGTCACTTCCTCTCTCAGCCTAGTCTGCCTCACAGAGTTGAAGCGTGGATAAAATGTTGATAGATTCATGTTGACTACACTGAGCCTGAAGTAAAGATAGGATAACAATGTAACAGCAGACCAAAACTTTTCACTGTATCTGAAGAAGTGTGCTTGCACACAAAAGCTTATACCTTGAATAAAATTTTGTTGGTCTTAAAGGTGCCATTGGACTCAAATTTTGTTCTGCTGCTTCAGACCAACATGGCTACCCATCTGAATATAACAACAATCATACCTGTCTGATTAAAGATGAAAGCTTTCAGTGTATCCAAGGTTCGATCTGTATGGTTAAACCTTGCCATAGGCTTAGCCCCTTGGAAAAGAAGGATGTTAGGAACAGCTACAGTTCCAAATCTGGTTGACAAACTGTGAAGGAACAGGATTACAGGAGGAGAATCAACTTTAGAGAATCAAGGTCTCCTTTAACCCCATACCAAAATAACAGCTTTTATTTAAATATTATGTGACTTTAACAGGGTGGTAACAGAGCAGTGCAGTTGGCAAGAACATTTATTTTACATTGGTCACTTCTATTTTAAACTCTAATATGTGCTAACGAAATTGCATGGTATAAGATGAAATGGGCAAGAAAGCACCATTGGTGCACATTACTGAATTTCTACTCAGCATTAAACAACCTATATTGTGAAGAACATGTTTAGAGACTGACAACTATTCAAAGGACAGAAACCTCTTCAGTAAAACCATAAACTGAAGGACATAAGGTGTTTTCTGCCTCCACATATTCTGTCAATGTGTGCTAAAATATATATGTTCATTAATATAAAAAGCGAATAGCAAAAACAATAGCAAACAAGTTCTGAAAAGACAGGAAAACAAGAAGTTACCTGCTATGTTGTGAGGCATCCAAGGCCAGGAAATGAAGAGTTGGGAATGCTCTGGGCAAAGAATTAAAATGGGGAGCCAAATTGGCAGAGAAACGGCACCAAGGGGTATAAAACAGCACTAAGGTACAGTCACTGCCATTTGGATTTAAGAATTCCATTAAATCCTATGATGAAACAAAAAAAAAATTAAACACCCAATTGCCATTATGAATCAAATTAATTCTTGAGAAGGACATTGTATGTCAACAAGAGTCTTGCTTCCAGTCCACAGTGATGTGTTAGCACTTTATTAAGAAATTCAGGATTTTTTTTAATTAACAACCAATCTATTATCTTGAAAAGGATCAGCATTGCCTATTCTCTCCCACCCTACAAACTAGGGTTTACTTGTTTTAATGTATTAGCATTTTTAGAAAAAAGTCTATCAGCTATAAAGAACATTTAAGTGACATTAAGGGACACTTTATAAACTTCATAAGTGGAAATCTAGATCCTACTAAGTTATAAGGTACGAATGTGCCTTGCTGCCAAAGTCTACTAATACAATACCCATTCATATACAGTGGGATACTATCAAGTGAGCAGAAGTTCCCCTGCTGTCAGGCCAGTATAAAAAACAGAAAGAAAGCAGGAAGTTTAACCCAGGAAAAAAATGCAAAGCACATTATTTTTAAAAGACAGAGAGCAGACAGGGAAATAGCAAAATGGAATAGGAGTCTTTTCAAATCATGACATCCAAACCTATTGGGATGGATTCCAACAATAATTTTTACGTCTGTTAGTAGAACAGAATTTCCCTGCCTCTTGCCTCCTACTGCAGCACACTGGTGTCCCCAAAATGCTCCCAGGGGACCAGGAAATCCTCGGAAAAGCATAAGGGGACAAATAAGAGGCCTGCAGTGGAAAGGGGGAAACTGGCCACCCCCCCCCCCCCCAACAACCCCACTTTTGCACGAGGGAGCAGGAATTATAATCATGATCCAACATACTATCCTGGATTAATGATGCACATCTTAAGAACAAAAGTGGACAATACTAAGAGCTTCAGAGAAAGCACTTTTTTAAAAAAAACAAGCAATACATAATTTTTAATATTTTCATGGCACTTCAGTAGATGCAGGCACTTCACACATTATTTCAGTCATACTTCCAACAATGCCATCAAGTGGGTCAGTATTATCCTTACACTGCAACAAAAGGTTGAATTTATGGCAGAGTCAAAGATTTCAGCTCGCTGTGCTACATTAGCTTAGCCTCTGATGCAGTGAAACTTTCCCCCCAAGTTTACTTCTAGTTTCAAAGTATCATGCTTTATCATACAATGTCTAATAAGAAAGTTTCAAGGAGCTTCCGGTTGAACATAACCTCAATGAAAAACAGTAGATTCCTAATTAAATATGGAACACTTGTTCAAAGTGACGCAAGGGAGAGGTACAAGACACTGCAAGAAACCTACATTCAAGTCCAGTAGCACCTTAAAGACCAACAACATTTTCCAGGGAATAAGCTTTCATGAATTCATCAGATACTACTGGACTCAAAATGTGTTCTGCTTCTACAGACTAACATGGCTACCCACCAGATTGAAGAAATCTGTTGGGTTTAAAAACCTAATATGGAGAATATATAACATGATTCTTCTGCCCTCCAATAGATTTGCTCAGTTACATCAGTCAGAACACAAGCTGTAACTTCTGGAATGGCAACAAGAAAACCCCCTGAAGAAAACAAAGCAAACCCAGTATTCATAAAATAAAACTGGATGACTCATTTAAGAGAAAAGCAGACATAAAAAATAATGTTTGTACTTACTTGGGAAATATTCAGGATTTGTAGTGTAAAGTTTGTTATCCCTGTAATGTTTCTTTCTTCACAATTCACTTTAGGTGTTTTCATACCATCTGTGCTATTAGAATCGTCTGTTGATGGATGCACAGCCTCCAGTACTACAGCTGTGTCTCTTATTCGCTCTTGAGCAGAAGAGCCAGGCTGAGACAGAGATGCAATAACACCTTCAGTGCTGCATTCACCATTGATTGCATCACAGGTACCAGAATCAGATTCTGAGACATGTCTCTCTTTTGTCTCACCTGGAATAACTGACAAAAGTACAGGCTGTCCTTCAGGAATGCCACTACCCATCATAGCATCTGCAATTTCTGCAGTCCTGTACTGTATAGACTCCTTAGGTTTGTCACTGCTCACATAAGCAGAACTGCTTTCTATAGTAAATGGCACAGTAGTTTCACTCAGCTTTTCAGACAGATCATCTGTTTCAGTTGCTCCTACTAAAAAAACAGAAACAAGGATTTTAGTATTATTCAACAACACCAGTACAACCTCATCATCTACCTTCACCTCTGTGGAGCAAGTGCTCATTCACATAGTTGTAGTATCTCTACCACCACTTAAGTTAAAGCAAGAGGCTGTGTGTTCTAGTGGCAGAGTACATGTTTTGCTTGCAAAAGATCCCAGACTGATCCTTGCCCTCTCTAGTTAAGATCTCAGGTTGCCACCAATAGAAAAGATTTTTCTCTCTGCCAGCATCACCTTGAAGAGCCACTGGCAGAGTAGACAGTGCTGAGATAAATACAATCTGGACTTGGTATAAGGCACCAGTATGTGTGTTTCATCTTATTTGACCTTCTGATGTTATTCACAAGAAAATCTAAGGAGATTTGTTAGAGAAAAAGCATCACAATATTTAAATGCTTTTATCTATTCTCTTTAGGATAACCCAGGGTATAAGTGTGAGCCATTAGCTCAGCAATGCAAAACTGGTTTGAATCTACCATTCACTGCAACACACAGTAAACTCAATTTTCCATGACAACAAAACCATTCAGTGTGGTGAACACATTCTGGTATTCCCTGCCCTTATAAAACAAAATTGTAACAATAATCTGTTAAAAAACATTCAACACTGGGTGAGGCTGTGGCTCAGTGCTAGAGCATCTGTTTGGCATGCAAAAATCCCAGGTTCAATCCTCAGCATATCATGTTAAAAGTATCAGGCAGCAGATCATGCGGAATATCTCTCAGCCTGAAACCCTGGATTTTCACTGCCAATCATAGTAAACCATACTGATTCTGACAGACGAAGGGTCTGACTTAATATACAGTAGCTTCATGTGATACTGTTGACCCAGCAGCCATTGCAAAAAAATATTCAGGAACTCTTAAGATATGGCAAATTAAATGCAAGTCAGTGATCAGACAGGCAAAAGGGGATTATGAGGAACATATTGCAAAAAAACATAAAGACCAATAATAAAAAATTCTTCAAATACATTAGTAGCAGGAAACCAGCCAGAGAGGCAGTACCATAGAATTAGAGGTGGAAGGGACTTCGAGGGTCATCTAGTTCAACCCCCTGCACAATGCAAGACATTCACAAATACTTCCCCCTCTCCACACTCCCAGTGACTGCTGTTCCATGCCCAGATGACAAAAAACCTCAGGATCTCCAGCCAAACTGGCCTGGAGAAAAATTGCTTCCTGATCCCAAAGTGGAGATGAGCATTTCCCTCGGTGGGTAAGAAAGGGCCACAAGAACTAAATACTGATACAACCCTTACTGCCCTCCCTCCTATGATCTGCCTAAATTCACAGAATTAGCATTGCTGTCAGATGGCCATCTGGAAGAGCAGAGGACAAGTACAAGTAACCCCAGAAAGAGTGAAGCGGCTGGGCCAAAGCCGAAAGGACGCTCAGTTGTGGATGTGTCTGATGGTGAAAGGAAAGTCCGATGCTGCAAAGAACAATACTGCACAGGAACCTAGAATGTAAGATCTAGAAGACGGGGACGGCAAAGGATGAGATGGTTAGACAGTGTTATAGATGCAATGAACATGAAGTTGAGCAAACTTCAGAGGATGGCAGAAGACCGGAAGGCCTGGCGTGATCTGGTCCATGGGGTCGCGAAGAGTCAGACTCAACTGTGTGACTGAACAACAACAACAGATGGCCATCTAGCCACTGTTTGAAAACCTCCAAGGGGTAAAAGGATTACTAAAGGATGACAGGGAAATGGAAGAGAAGCTGAATGCTTTTTTTTGCCTCTGTCTTCACTGTCGAAGATGGGAGATGCTTGCCCACTCCAGAACTGCCAATTTCAGGAGAGTTGCTGAAATACCTGAGTTGGATTGAGGTGATGAGAGAGGAGGTCCTACAACTGATGGACAAATTAAAAACTGACAAACCAGATGGCATGCATCCAAGAGTTCTGAAAGAACTCAAATGTGAACTTGTGGATCTCCTGACAAAAATATGCAATCTATCACTAAAATCTGCCTCCATTCCTGAGGACTGGAAGGTAGCTAATGTAACTCTCATCTTTAAAAAAGGTTCCAGAAGAGATGTGGGAAATTTCAGGCTGGTCAGTCTAACGTTGATACTGGGTAACTTGGTGGAATCCGTTATTAAAGATAGAATTAGTAGGCACATTGATGAACAAAAGCTACTGAGAAAAAATCAGCATGGATTCTGTAAGGGAAGATCATATTTCACTAACCTTTTAGATTTCTTTGAGGGGGGTGAACAAGCATGTAGACAAGGGTGACCCAATAGATGTTATTTACCTAGACTTCCAGAAAGCTTTTGATAAATTTCTTCATCAAAGGCTCCTAAGTAAACTCAGTAGTCATGGGATAAAGGGACAAGTCCTCTTGTGGATTAAAAACTGGTTAATTAACAGGAAACAGAGTGAGTATAAATGGGCAGTTTTCACAGTAGAAGGTGGTAACGAGTGGGGTACGGCAGGGCTCAGTACTAGGTCCAGTGCTTTTTAACTTGTTCATTAATGATTTGGAGTTGGGAGTAAGCAGTGAAGTGGCTCAGTTTGCAGATGACACAAAATTGTTCAGGGTGGCAAAAACCAGGGAGGACTGGATGAGTGGCCATCAATGTGGCAAATGAGGTTCAACATGGACAAGTGCAAAGTAATGCATATTGGGAGCAAAAATATCCCAACTATAAACACATTGATGGGGTCTGAACCAGTGTTCCCTCTAAGCTGAGTTAGTATGAGCTAGCTCACAATTTTTTATCCTCCAGCTCACAGATTTTTGTTTTAGCTCAGGAGGGTTGGCTCCAGAGCAAACTAATTTATGCAGTAGCCAAATTGTTTGCTCACAACTTTAATGCCAGTAGCTCACAAAGTAGAATTTTTGCTCACAGGACTCCACAGCTTAGAGGGAGTGTTGGTCTGAACTGGTGGTAACTAACCAGGAGAGAGATCTTGGAGTCATGGTAGATAACTCACTGAAAATGTAGACTCAGTGTGCAAAAAAAAAAGGCAAATGCTATGCTGGGGATTGGTAGAAAGGGAACTGAAAACAAATCAGCCATTATCATAATACCCCTGTATAAATGTATGGTGTGGCCTCATTTGAAATATTGTGTAGAGTTCTCGTTACCACACCTCAAAAAAGATATTATAGCATTGCAAAAGGTGTAAAAAAGGACAACTAAAATGATGGAACACTTTCCCTATGAAGGAAGGTTAAAGAGGTTAGGGCCCTTTAGCTTGGAGAAACAATGACTGAGGAGTGACATGATAGAGAGAGAGTGACATGGGATAGAGAAGGTCAAGAAAGAAGTCCTTTTCTCCCTTTCTCACAATACAAGAACTGGTGGGCACTCAATGAAATTGATGAGCAGTAGGTTTAGAATAGATAAAAGGAAGGACTTCTTCATTCAGACTAATTAACACATGGAATTCCCTGCCACAGGAAGTGGTGGTTGCTACAAGCATAGACAGCTTCAAGATGGGTTGGATAAACATAAGGAACAGAGGTCCATCACTGGCTGCCACAAGGCATAGATGGAACACTATTTCTGGGGCAGTGATGCTCTGTATTCTTGGTGCTTGGAGGGCCACAGTGGGAAGGCTTCTGGAGTTCTGGCCCCACTGGTGGACCTCCTGATGACATCTGGGTTTTGGCCACTGTGTGACACAGTGTTGGACTGGATAGGCCATCGGCCTGATCCAGCACAGCTTCTCTTATGTTCAAAGGCTACTAGCCATGGCGACTGAGGGGAACCTCCACATTCAGAGGCCTTAATCCTCTTAATCCCAGAGCCAGGAGGCAACATCAGGGGAAGTCCTCAGCCTCTATGCCTTGTTGTTGGCCATCCAGAGGAACTGATTAGCCACTGTGTGAAACAGGATGCTGGACTAGATGGCCCACTGGTCTGATCCAGCAAGGCTTTTCTTACGTTCTTAACTAAGTTATTCTTCCTTAAGAGCATGTAAGTATACAAGGGGCCTTGGTGGATAACAACCAGGTCTATCTAGCCTTTTTTAAAAAAAATCCCAAACAGGCACCAGGAGGTTTTGCCAGAAACTATTTGCTTACTAGCGGGCCATGATGTTCACAGGGCTCCTGAAAGAGGGTAAGGGAACAAAACTCTGGGGCCCGGCCTGTGGAATCAGTCAAGTTATGTGGTCTGCTTCTCTACTATATCCGAACTGGGTCTTGGGGGCATGAGGACATCCCAGAAGGAACCTCTGTCGGGGCCCCGCCTCGGGACAAGAAGAGAAACTGCCTGATTAAAGTCCCCGGAGTGGCAACACTGCCCACCTATGCACAGGCAACATGAGGGAGAGAAAACCACTTCCCTCCCACCACCCGCACCGGAATGGACGCCCCTTCCCTGCGGCGCTGCCATGGCAACCAAGGCCTCCTAACCTGTAAAAAGTCTCCCGAGCAGCCAGGCCGTCCAAAGGACCCACCCCCGCCCGCGCGAGGACGAGAGCTTCATCCTCACCAGGGAGGGGGCCAAGGCGCAAGGAACGGAAGAACGGAAGCAACCGGCAAAAAGACAACCGTAATGGCTTCCAGGTCTTCGCTCTTTTCCGCTTCCGGGCTCTGAAACGACAAGGAAATAATCTGGCTGACTTGCCGATAGATACCAGAAGCTGTGGACTGACCGTCGTTCCGGCTGTACACCGGATATCCTGGGGACCATAGACGACAAACGGAGAAACCCAAGCGGCTACCGTTCCGCTAGTTTTAAAACATTGGTTGCAGAGCGCTTCCCCCGCGGCCTTGCAAACGCAGGTTTTCTCCTGTGCGGGAAACAGTGATTTCTGAAAAACTGCGTTGATAATGCTTTCTGCAGAAACGAAGGGGAGATGCTGTGTGCTCTTTCTAAGCAGGTGTCGGTTTTTAACATTCCTCAGAGGAAGAGGTTGAAATGTGCTGGAGATTTTTGCAACATACTGATGGGGCGAATTTCATAGCATATTTTAATAGCGCCTCTTTTGGCTTTCTCATCTAATATACAGTATAGCCTTGGGCTAACAGTGCCATCTTAAGCAGAGTTGTATCCTTGTCCATGGGCTTAGAAGGGTGTAACTGCTTAGGATGTACTTGAGCAAGAAGGGCTGATGCTGGGAAAAGGGAAGCACTCTTTACTGGAGAGGCTGAGGACAGGACCTGGAACATTTAATATGTTTTACCTGTGAACGAGCACCTTTGCCTCTTGCAAACAATATATCCCTGTTCTCAGAATCACCTCTGACTGGTAAGTACCTTTCTTTCCATTCGAGATTGATAATAATAATACTGATGGCAAAAAATAAAATAATTCCAATATATTCTTAAGAATGCTACTTATGGGAATACTATGTCCTTGGTTCTTTGTATTAGGCTGCTACAGTTCTGGCCATATCTAAACAACATTGCCCATGTTGATGCCTATTGCATAATCTGTGACTGCAAAATGCTCACTTTCAAAATGACACTAAACACGGCCCAACTTTTGAAGCTGTAGCCACTTACACTGGAACAATATGGCCAAGGATACAGTGCAATCCTAAGAAGAGTTACACCAGTATAAGCATGTTGACCTAGAGTGCACTTATGTAAGTATGTAACTATGCTTAGGGCTGCACTGTTAGTTTACCCTAAAGACTTCCCCAGTATAATGTGCTAAACATTCAGCCAATTCAAGTATTTTAATGAATGTTTAAGACCATATCCCAAGTATATCACATAGAAATCTCTTACAGTAAAAGCCGTCAAAGTCAAATACCTTTAATGGCATAGCAGCCAGCAAAGCTTGTAGTTTCCATCAACTTCTCACATTTGTTTTTACAGATACAGGATGACTCCAGACTTCGGAGAACGAAAGCATACTTCTCCCTACATATATACAAAATTTTAATGCAAAAAGACTACATATGCAACTGACTTCCCAGGGGATCTGTGAGAAGCCAGAAATCGGGTGCTAGCCCAGGGATCTCTCAGACCAGTTTATATAAACAAACAATATTTTAACATATACTTAGACCTTATGAGAGTGATGTATAAAAGCTACCCATTATCTGCTGCAATGCAGTCCATAGATTATTGCTTGAACTCATCTAGGTAAGCACATTAAACATATTCTGTTCCCGCTCCCTCCAGAAACCAATCTCTCTTGAAGCATACTTCTTACATCTATCCACCAGACATGTAATATCCCACTTTCAACATATTTTAATATAAAATTTATGAGGTTTGAAGTAGACACAGGCCACCCACATGTTGTTTGCAATGCACCAAGTATCTGCTCCAAATAAACGTAGGTTTTATTTTTATTTCCACCATGACAAAAGATGTAACAATCATTACAAGGCTTTTATGCTATAGAAGCCAGGAATGGCACAGAAAGGGATCCATCTGCCTCAAACAGTGTTATCATATTTATATGATCCCACTTGGAAGTTATGTGTTTTAAGTCCCAGAGAGATTTTATAATTATTTAATGGCTCACCCTTACCATAAATGTAGGTTAAATTTCTACCATATAGCTGTGGATTCTAAAAAAATAAATATAGTAGGATAGCATTCTTTAAACTGAAACAGGTATTAAAACAAGCCACTGACCTTTCAAAATGAAAAATAAAATACATTTTATATCCAGATCTGTATTCCTGGAAATTGTGAGTTCAAACCAGAGTTGTCTAATAGGGTACTTCAGGGGTACCCAACTTTTTTGAGCCTGCAGGCACCTCTGGAATTCCGATGGAGTATGGTGGATGCTGTCACAAAATGGCTGCCACAGCTTATCTTCAAACTGAAGATCCTTGTGCTGTGGTGGCAACTCCTACCAAAGCAATTTTTTTTATAAATTCTCACAGACAGTTAAATATCCAATGGCCAAGCAGAAGCCTTGTTTGGCAAAAGCCCCACCCACACTTCCTAAAAACATTTGACAGGTGCCAAGACAGGTGTCGGTAAGTGCCATGGCACCCACAGGCGCTACACTTGGGACCCCTACTCCAACCACTTATAAATGTGATTACTGATCTAGGAAACATGCTTTGATGTTGCATCTGATGTTGGCTACAGTACTCCTTACCAAGAAGTTACGTCCTACAGACTGTGTGGGACAGATTTGTCATGCCAAACAAACGAACCCTCTTAGGTCAAATACAGTATAAACATAAGAAAGCTGGCCTGTATTACAGTGAAGGGGAAAGCTTCAGATGGCCTCATTATGTAAGCAATGTTACTAATAAAGCAAGAGAGAAATTATCTACAAAGGTCTCCTAGGACTGTGTGCTTACTCTTCAGCCACAATAATACTGTTGTGAGAAGTGTTTTTGCTGACAGTCCTGGAGACTCTCAACATGAATAAATCATAGTATGGTTCTATTGCCAGCAGTTCTGCACCTGGCAAAGGGCACTTAAATACTGAGGGAACAGATTGCCTTGCAATTTCCATTGATTTATCATGCAGCACGAGTTAGAAACAATAGCCATGCAACAGCATGGTTACAAGTTACAAATAGTAATGCAGCTCTTTGTGTGGCTGAACAGGCTGGGCTGTGATATTAATAAACACTGAATTTTTATCTTTCAACCCCAATGCCTTAAAAATGGTAAATGAGAGTAAAGCAGCTTGTTATCAGAGGGTTATTTTTAGATGTGGTAGCATGCTACAGATTACTAGCAAAAATAAACTCACAAATTGTTGTGACAACAGAAATCAGTCTGCATCCTCAACACTAAGTTAATTGTTGGGGTAATATGATTTTATATCTAGCTGAGATTATAAAAGAAGTGGTGAAGGAGATTTAAAAAAAAAACTTCACTTGGAGTCTCAGAGCAGCTTACAATCTGCTTTCCTTCCTCTCCCCACAACAGACACACTTTGAGGTAGGTGGGGCTGAGAGAGCTCTTTGAGAACTGCTTGTGAGAGAACAGCTCTGAGAGAACTGTGACTGACCCAAGGTCACTCGAGCAGCTGCATGTGGACGTGGGTAATAAAACCTGGTTCTCCCAGATTAGAGTCTGCATTCTTAACCACTACCCCAAACTGGCTCTCATTCATTAATTCATTCATATACATTCATATATGAAGGTACCTTATACTGAATCAGACATTTGGTCTATCACAGTCACTAGAATTTAAATTAACCAGAAGAAGGAAACAAGGGCTCGAAGGTTAAGAGACAGATGCACTGGGATAAATCCTACTGCTAGGTTCAGCTAAGCAGTCTTCTGGTGGAAGTGGCTACAAGTTCTTTGCACTGGAGGAAGATCTATACTTAGCTGAGTGGAGTGGTACAATATAGCCCAGGTACATGAACAAAGTCCCTAAAAACAATTAAATTTTGAATGAAAATTGACAATATTAATTTTAAATGGTCAAAAAATGGACACCCTCAATTAAACATCATGTTGGGGATGGCAAAAAAATGCTACCAATAGGAATCCATTTTTTCTCTCCATTCGTCTTCATAAAGGAACAACATTCAATATGTAGCAGTGACATTTACAGTCCAATCCTATGCTTATTTACTTGGAATTGTCTCAGTGGGTTCAGTGGGACTTAATACAGAGTACATAAAAACATCAAAAGAGCCCTGCTGGACCAATGGTCCATCTAATCCAGCATCCTGTCTCACACAATGGCCAATCAGTTCCTCTGGACAGCCAACAACAGGGCATAGATGCTGAGGCCTTCCCCTGATGTTGCTTCCTGGCTCTGGGATTCAGGGGTTTACACCACAATCCTAAAACCACTTTCCTGGGAATAAGTCCCATTGGATACAGCATAGAATTTTGAGTAGACCTGCGCGGGATTGCTTTGTGTCTCTGAATGTGGAGGTTCCCCTCAGTCACCTTGGCTAGTAACCACTGATAGACTTATCCTCTATGACTATCTAATCCCCTTTTAAAGCTGTTTGTTCCTGTGGCCATCACTACATCCTCTGGCAGCAAATTCCACATGTGAATCACTCTCTGTAAAGTAGAATTTCCTTTTGTACATCCTGAACCCACTGCTCATCAGTTTCACTGGATGCCCTCAAGTTCTAGTATTTTGGAAGGAGAAAAAGTTCTCTGTCCACTCTCTCCACCCCATGCATAATTTTATCACAATCCCCCTTAGTCACCTCTTTTCTAAACTGAAAAGTCCCAGACTATTCAACCTTTCCTCATAAGGAAGGTGCTCCAACTCCCTAATCATCTTGGTTGTCCTCTCTATTTTTCCCAGCTCTGCGATGTCCTTTTTGAGATACAGGGACTAGAACTGTACACAGTATTCCAAATGAAGTCGCACCATAGATCTATACAGGGGCATTACAATATTGGCCATTTATTCACAATCACTTTCCTGATAAACCCTAACATATTTGCCTTTTTCACTGCTGCAGCACACTGGGTTGGCACTTTCATTGAATTATCCACTACAACCCCAATATCTTTTCCCCTCTCAGTCTCAGCAAGTTCAGACCCCATTAGCCTATACTTGAAGTTGGGATTTTTTGTTCCAATGTGCGTCACTTTACACTTACCAACACTGAACTTCATTTGCCACATTGCTGCCCACTCACCTAGTTTCTGAAAATTCTGTCGGAGCTCTTCACAGTCAGCCTTGGTTTTCACCATCCTGAATAATTGATGTAATCTGCAAACTTGGCCACTGCACTACAGCATTCACCCCAGTTCCAGATCATTGATAAATAAATTAAATAGTACCAGTCCCAACACCGATCCTGTGTATAATGGTATATAATGAGCTAGGAGTGAGGGATATTTTTATGCAAACCTAATATTGCATGACACTACATCATACTTTAATATTAAGATTTTCTTTCGTTGTTATCAGTCTGACTGCAGCACTCTTTCATTCCTCATTCTGTTACACCTAGTTTCTCCTACACCTTTAAAAAAAAAATCCTAGTATCAATTTCTGCAATGGTCTGTCTCCTGGTGAATCCCCAAAGTCTTTGTGAAGTGATTTGCTACTGTTTCCTTCCCTGAACATGCCTTCAAATAAGGTGCATCCCACCTCTCCCCTGCTACAATATCCTGCAACAGAATACCTTTCCCCAAGCAATATAAAATACTCCATTGTTTTCTCCACAGAAAATATAAGTAATCTTATTTCAAAGTTGTAAGATGTATCTCTGCTGTACAGTCCAGCTTGTGCCCCAAGTTAAGGCAACCATGTTAGGAATACATGTTATGAACAGCAGTAGAGAGAATATGACCACATGGGAATTTTCTCTCCTCCTCCCAATATTTTGCACACACACACAGAGTCTCAAATTTAGACACATTAATTTTTTTGGCATTGGATAAGTTTTGCGACTTGTTTTTATGCCCATCATGCATAGTCTTTTAAAAATTTGATAATGGGTAGGGCCTCAAACAATGGAAGTAGTTAGGACCTGAGTTGTAGGTGTTTCTAACTGTAGCCTCTTATTGTACAATAATTATCAGCACCACAGAAAAAACACAAGATTTGGGGAGTTCAGGTTTCTTAAAAATAATTATCCATACTACAACTTTGCCCTCTATCACAGAATTGTTTGAGATAGACTGGTCCCTGCCCCAATGAGCTTACAATATAAAATAATGGCGGGGGGAGGCAGAAATCCACGCGGACAAATGCAGCTGTATGTATTTAAAACTTAGTTGCAGTTGGGAATGAGGATAACAGGGATATGCCAAAGACCCAGAGGCATGTTATAAGGACTTACAGGAAGAGTTAGCACCATATAGCTGTTCAGAAAAAGAGTTCCATGTATAGGAAGTGGCAAAGGAGAATGGTAGAGCCCTGATAGAGAACAGGAGTTTGGGTTGGCTATGGGTAGTATTTTATGTATTTACTTCTTTTAGACATCTTTCTCCCCAATGGGACTAAAGACAGCTTACATGATTCCCATTTCCTTCATGAAACCCTCACAACAACCCCATGAGGTAGGTTAGGCTGATAATGTGAGGTACGCTTAAGGTCACCCAGCAAGTTTCCATGGCAGAGTGAGGATTTAAACGGGGGTCTCCCAGATCATAGTCTAACCACTATACCACACTGGGTTGAAGATCAGAGAAAGAGACAAAAAACCTGGTTGATAGGAAAGTGGGACATGGTCTTAAGTTTTAAAGGTAATTTCAAAAGATTTCTGCTGCATACAAGAAAGGGATGGGACGCCAGTGAAGGTATCTGAGGAGGGATGGAAGAGACGAAAACCATTTGGCAACAAGGAGGCTGAAGTTGGTTCCTTATTCGCACTTCCTTATTCATTCCTTATTCGTTACTTATTTGTGTAGTCATTCAGAAACACTAAGGAGAGTTGGAAAGCTCTGAACCCCAAAATAAGGTCTGGACCACCACATATCATATACCCCCACATTCACAGGACTCTCCCCTTCGAGGGGACGTATGCTGTATCCTGGTCCAAAGCACAGTTCTGGTGCCAGCTGCTCCAGAGTGCAGTGCCCCTAGGACAATC
Source organism: Gekko japonicus (assembly GCF_001447785.1). NCBI lineage: Eukaryota > Metazoa > Chordata > Lepidosauria > Squamata > Gekkonidae > Gekko > Gekko japonicus. The sequence continues at coordinate 229,311 of NW_015161969.1, forward strand.
ACACAAGCAGACACTGGAGCCAGGCTGCACCCCAAAATAATCTTTGGACCACCCCAAAGGACCCATCCCCATGCTCTGGAGACTGTGCCCTGCAAGGTGACATACAGTGATGCCCGGTCCAAACACCGGTTCTGATGCCACGAGCTTCTGTTCACAGGGCTTCCCCGAGGCCTGCATTTCAAAAGAGATTTGAATAAGGAAGTGCCCCCTGCACCCAAAAGGTTTGGACCCCCACACTTTATAAACCCCCATCTTCAGCGGACCCTCCCCTTTGAGGGGACACATTCTGTGTGCTGGTCCAAAGCACGGTTCCGGTGCCAGTTGCTCCAAAGTGCGGTGCCCCCAGGACAAACACACAGGCAGACACTGGAGCCAGACTGCCCCCCAAAACTATATTTGGACCACCCCAAATGACACATCCCCACGCTCTGGGGACTGTGCCCTGCAAGGTGCCCGGTCCAAACACCAGTTCTGATGCCACAAGCTTCTGTTTGCAAGGCTTCCCCGAGGACTGTATTTAAAAATATTGGGGGGGGGCAGTCTGGCCCCGGTGTCTGCCTGTGTGTGTGAGGGTCCACTGAAGACGGGGGTGTATGAAGTGTGGGGGTCCAAACCTTATTTTAGGTGCAGGGGGCACTTCCTTATTCAAATATCCTTTGAAATGCAGGCCTCGGGGAAGCCCTGCGAACAGAAGCTTGTGGCATCAGAACCGGTGTTTGGACCGGGCATCACTAGCCAGCATACCACACTGACTTTGGTGAGGTAGCTGCTGTTGAACAGAAGCAAGTAATCAGGCCTGGAGTTATCATGCAAGTCAGGTGGTAGCAAGTCACCCACTGACTGCTGGTGGGCCTGCCCCAGATGAACCCTCCTCTTGCCTTTACTGACAGAAACTAAAGTTTCCAACTGGCAATACTGTTGTTATTGCCTACTAACAACCACAGATAGCATTTGTTTCTTAAAGGTATGGGCATTGTTATTTTTTTAACCCCCCGTGTTTTGTGTTTTTTCAGATTTCAGATTTTTCTGCAAACTTGGGACTTTTCTCAGGCTTGTAGAAAGATCTGTCTTGTCTGTTCATTACTCCAGTCTCCAGATTTAACTATCCAGATTTTTCCATGCTGAAAATTAGATATATTGATAAACTTTCACCTGCTTTGTGAGTCCTTATGGGGGCTCCTACTCCCCAAAGCAAAAGTTTGCAATCCTATCTATGTATTTTTTCACAGCAGTCGCATATTGATATCACTTAGGGTCTCAACTGCACAATTCCCATATTTTAAGGGAAAAGGGAAAGATTTTTTGATAGAGTCATGCATAGCCTTTTCTCAGTGTTCAATACAACTGTAAATAATGTTCTTGTAAAGTCACAAGGTGTACATTGATGTACACTGAAAAAATATACAAAATTTTTGGGGGGGAACCCCTCAAAACAATTAAAATCTGAAACTCCCTCACTGCAATCCAGTTATAAATAGCCATTAGGAACCTACTAAGATTACAACAAGCCCAATCTCATCAGACCTCAGAAGCTAAGCAGGGCCAACCTTGGCAAGTACTTGGAAGAGCAACCTCCAAGGAATACCAGAGCCAGGATGCAGAGGCAGGTGATATCATGCCACCTCTCTGAAATGTCCTAGCCCCACTAGGGGTCGCCAGAAGTCACCATGACTTCCAGGCTCGCAAGTACACACACAGTACTCACCCCCCCCCCAAAAAAAAGACTACAACAAATAATTTTACTGAACAATTAAAATGTTTTTTTAAAAATCAAGATCCTGGGGGTAGTAAAGGACAGGCTGATTTAAAAAGATTAATACTGTTGTATTCCAGTTATCCATCTAATGGGGAATGTAGCAATAGTTGGGAATCTGTTTTCTTTCGTAAAAGTAACTGTGAACCTTTTCTTTAATTCTGGGGATCAGTGATTTAAAACACACACACACACCAGAAAAGAAGCAGACTCATTTAAATTTTTGCATCCAGAGATCACTGTAAGAACAGTTAAAGCACCTGGAAATGAAAAGCTGCTACATTCACTTGCTAAGCTGGCTAGTCAAGAAGGTATCTGCCATGCCAAGAAAGATAAAACACAATATTTAGTGTTTAAAGCAATTACTTTATTAATAAATATACATCCATATGATGACGTAAATACAGATCATGAACACTACTCCATTCCCATACAGACAATTGCACATGAGTAGCTGAAGTTCATGGACATAAGAACATATACAGTATCTAATCAGACTTTTTACAGCAGAAGACAGGGTGATGATATTTAATGGGTAATTGTTTCCATCAAAGCAATCAATGGGAAAAGCAATTTGTGGAAGAAAAGAACCTTAGAATGGCCCCGCTTAAGTTAAGCATTTCTTAAATTTAGTGACATGACTATTACTTTCAAGATGAAACAGATTACACATTGGAGAACCTAGATTTATTTATTTGGACAAAAAACCATAAGGAAAGGCTGCTCTAGTATTCTTTGATATGTATAATAATGTTTGAGCTATGTAAAATATATGCATAATACAAAGAAGCGCCATGTGATCATAAAAGCAAGCAATTGCTTTGTATTTAATAAGCGGCATGATGCTGCACCGTACATACAGTAAAAGAATGACAACTTAGGAACTAACTACTGGTGATCTCCATTATCCTGCCTTTCAAGATCCTTCACAATAAAAAAAATAATGCTCTGATATCAAAGGTCTTCTGCATCATAGACCAAGGAATTTTTCATCTCATTTGCATTACTTTGATTGATCTAGGTTCATTGATAACTAAAAGAAACTTTGAAACATGATCAAAATGGACCACTACAAAACAATGTCTGATCTATGACATTTTATCTTCCAAAAATCATGCACATGAAATAATTTGATTGCACAGAGAAAATTCTCAGTCTAAAAAGAAAAAAGTGCCACTGTCACCACAGTTAGCATCTTCGTTATGAAACTTCTACCAATGTGTGTCAATAATTTGAAAATATCCAGTGCAAGACTTCAAAAAAGTAGTAAAGTTATTTGGTTCTACAGTTTTAAGTAAATTTCATCAGAAAGTGAACAGCAATTTGTGTTTAAAACAATGACTGTAATACAGATCCTTATTTGTGTTTAAATGTGCTAAATGTTTTATTAAAAGACAGAACTAAAAATTCTATATTTAACCAAAATTAAAAACCAACACAAATTTGACATGTAGATTTTCTGAATAGTGCCAATACACATCAACAATCTTAGCTTATGAAGAGCAGAATTAAGGTATATATAAAATTATCGATTTGCTTTATAAATCAGTGATACTCACTCAGTGGCTCAGGAGACATGTATGGTTCTTTGACATACTATATATGGTTCTTCTGAACAACAGTGCTCAATGAGTCACCCACCCCATATTTCAGGGGAAATGGGCGAGGGCCCCGCCTGGTGCAGCTTTTGGTTGGCAGGTGATTCCCATCTTAAACAGCCACTGCCAGAGGGACTGGAGGATGGGTAAGCTGCATGTTTCTATGAAGTGTGGGCCTCATGGCAGGGACAGAAAGGCCCACCCTCTTCTACAACCCCATGTTTCTCTGCAGCCTCTGCACTTTCATCCCTCTACCTGGTCAACTACAAGAACAAGCTGGATACAGAGAAGAGAGTAAAATCACTATCACCAAAAGCAGCTACCCAGGAAAAGAGCAAGCTATCCACAGCAGCGTGGTGATTTTATTCTCTCTTCTCTACAACCAATTTGTCCTCCAGGCACCATGGCAATTTTACTGTGTCACCTGAGCTGCCGTATCTTATGCTGGGAAAACAGTAAGAAGGAAGAGAAGAAGGGCACACAGGCTTCTTGTGAAGAGAAGCTTAACATTGCTGTGGCTGGCTCAGAGCAGGCTTATGCACTGGGAAGTCTGAGCTCCCTTTACCTTGTTTTCCTGAGACATAATAGCCTTGACCATCTCATTCTCACCTGAGCTGTGAGCCCTTCAAAACACTCATGGCACAACCCAAACGGGCTCCTGAAGAAGGAAGATACAGTATCTTTTACTTGCCTCTTTGCCTTCTTGCTCACTCCCCAGCACAAGACAAAGCAAGCTCTGCAGAGAAAACACGTGTGCTTTCTCCATTCTTTCCCCTGCACAGTCCATTAAGTACTTTGCTGGCCAGTAGTGCACTGAGTTTCAGACATCTTTTAAACCCCCACATCTGCAAGTGCATGGTTTAGTCTTCAATCCTATGCGCACTTACCTGAGTGCAAGTCCCACTGAATAATGTAGGATTGAGTAAACATGCACAGAATGATCCTGTTAGCATCTCCACAGTACCTAGATTAGGGCACTTTGAATATGGTAGTTTCTCAAGCCATCCGGCCCTATCTGATTTCTGAGATGAAGAGAGAAGGTAAAACTCTAATGAACTTTTAAGAAACTGGGGTATTAATGTTGAGCCCATATTAATGATGAAAACTAACAGTGTTATATTTAAAACATAGCATAACCTATGATCAGTTATTTAGACGTTGTGGAGATGTAGGGATTCTGTGTTTGAGGCTGAATCAACATATGCAGCTGAATGATGTAGAGGAATGGGGCATACCAAGGAACAGAATGAGTTTCTGATCACCCTGTCTCCTTCAACATTAGAGTTCAACTTCAAGGGCAATTTTAACATAGTGAAGCAATTTATTTTTTAACATCCAGCCCATAAAGAGTTCTGGAGAACAGGAAAGGTTGTACAATTTTGTGCCATGACTTTGACATGCAAGCCTCACTCCAGATACCCAAGGGCTGGCAGTGTTGGGGAGAAACCCTGCATGCTCAGCATTACTGTGGTGATTAAAAAGGTTATGGTTATATATTTAATATAAATAGTTATGTCGCTGTGAGTGTATGTTTGGTGGGGTGGCTCAAAGGGCATACAATACTGATGCAACTTCTGGTTTATGGTAACTACAAATGTAGCTCTCTGTTAGCTGCGAAGTGAGTACCGCTGTTATAAATCATGTAGTAATACTATGAGAGGCAAGGGACATTTCCCTTCTCCCTTTCCAATAATATCAAAGTATAGGAGTTAACATGCTGTGTGTTTGTCATGACAACAGACAGAGTTACAAAAAAAGAAAAGAAAGAAAAACAAAAGCACAATGTATTCTGAACACTATATACAGGAGTAGCAAAAATATTTGAATATATCATTCAAACATCTCCGGGTCTTGACTTCTTTCCACCCCACAGCATGGCACTTGTAAACCACAGCAGAGGATAAAATAAACTGGAATCAAGAAATGCCCAACAGTGTTCTTCTGGCCTCATTAACTAATCCAGGGCATTAAACTGCCCTTTAGAGAAACTTTTCCCCCCGTTTCTGTTTCCCCAACTGACAATATTTGTGTTTTTAAATGAGCACTAGATACAAGCATAAATTGCTTAGATGATTTCATTACTTTCTCATCATACTTGAATACAAAATTCATTATACCAGAGCAATAATGCATCTATGTTATCTCCCAATACACTGCATGGCACCATTGAGTAGATGCACATGACTGAGAAGCAAAAGAGGTGCAGAATGAGAAAAACAGAAGGAGGTTATTCAAAGGTACACTGATGACACGCAACTTTCTCCTTGCCAGTTAAGGTAAGCCATTCCTGTAGATTTTACATTCAGCTGCTTTCCAAGAGGAGAAAGGGTCAGAAGCAGCCTTTTGGTTGGAAAAAAAGTCATGTAACGAAACAGCCAGCACAATATACATCCTGAGGGTGAATTAGCTCACATTAACATTGTGTGTCAGAAGTTGCACCATGGTGGGAAAAATTAATAGGATGTCATACTTCCAAAGTTTCTTGAAGAACGAAATATATAAAGAGCTTCATAGTTTCAGCAAAAAACTATTTTAGTAGCAGTTTAGCTGCCATCAGTTTACATGACTAAAAAGCCTTCCAGTACTGTTGAGGTTCATGGTTGCCAGTGCATACATAGTCCCCCCAAATCAATTCAACACATCTATTATAAAATACAGCATAAAGTCCAGCTCATTATGAGTTAGGCATCACTGGAACACCTGAAGGCTTGCTGCTTTTTTCCTGATAAAAAAGGCATGAAATGACATCCATTTCTTAAGTTGTCATTACTCAAAGCAGAGTGTCATCAAAATGTCAGCAGGCCACAACATTTATCTTACAAAGAAAAAAAAGAATCAATACTGTTAATTTTCATCATTCTCATTAACCTGAAAGAGTTCTGTCCCCATGACTTTGCAAATATTTATTTATAACTCCCCTTTTTCTCATGTATGTGAAGATACAAATTTAGAATTTCTACAACTATATGCAAACTTATTTTTAGAATGGAATGTTAGATGTAAGCAAGAAATATTTGGAATATATTCAATATTGAGAAATTTTTCATACAACATAATGTGTGCATTATACATTATCTCTCTCACACACATTTAAAAAAAACACATACCCAGTTCAATGCAGAACATTTCTTTTTAGGTGCACAAAGTATCAGGAAACTTATTTATAATTCTGCACCTCCCATGCATAGATGTATTCCTATACAGTCTGTTGTATACCTGGGGTCCATAAACACATCAAATGGCAATTTGCTTGGACATCAACTGCGTAGTTCTCAATTATGAACTGTTAAATGTCATCCTTTGGTAGATATATGCTGTCTTAGATACAGTATATGTGAAAACTTATAAATAGTCCTACTGGCAAAATGATTTAAAATATCAATGTCGTCTATCTGAAAAGCATAATTTCCAACCACATCAAATATTTGAAATCCTAACAACTGCCACTATTTATGCAGATATTGCAAAGTCAATTAAAAGTCCTATTTGTTGACAGATTTTGGAATATAGGACACAATTCTACACATATTTGCATATGCCAAACATCACTGAAATCAACCAGATAGTACAGCTTTTCAGCCATGTTTATGATGGCTGGTATTATGTATTTGATAGCATTCTTTAAAAATGCCTGTAAAACAATTTGGTATATATAATTTTAGGCTTTTATAAATTGCAAGTCAGTATTCGATAGTTAGAATAACTAGAAGAGCTACCATACTTTAATGACAAAATAGAATATATATCAGGAGCTACATGGAATAATTTTTGGGGGGAAATGTTTGAGTTAATTGAAACTGATAGCATTTTAACAAAATGACTGCCTGGAATGACTGCTTTTTAAAAAATATAGTTCTGAAAAATTCAAAACATCTACAGATATCTGAGGTCCGTGTTAAGTTCCAGCAATTGTGGAAAATTCAGTTCTTTTTCTTCTCCCTTCCATTTAAAAAACGTGAAGACATAATGTAAAATATTTACGGCTCTTATTGGTAGAACAGGCCTGAATTACTGGTTTTTCTTAATCTATTCTGATTTATTTTTTACTTAAGTTTTTATTGTGATCTTAAATAACTTAGGAACTATAAGTCTGCTATATGAATTTCTAAATAAGCAAACAACTAAAATGGCCAGACATTAACTTTGACACTTAGAGTATTAGAAATTAGTTTCTGGAAACACAAGGGCATCGCTGAGGAGTCCTCTTGTAAACATGAGAAACATTAAGTGATTAAGATATGACATCTTTTAAAAAATGTAGGAAAGAAGGCTATGGAAAAGTTACAAAAGTAGTGAAAAAACATGCCACAACTCAGATAATTTAAAAAGAATTACTTAGGAAATGTTATCTAATTCCTCCTTTTTCCATTCACTGGGTTGCTTGATTTTGCTACTTGTTTCACCAGCAGCATGGACCCCTCTGTTATGCACCACAGAGTAGGGAAAAGCTGCACTGCTACAAGTATAACTTAGATTTGCAAGCCGTGATAGAGCTTTAATGCTACCTGGTGGTCTCCCTGGGCTGACTTTGTATCCTGCAGCTTTAGTTGTACCCAAGGGTCTCCCTGGACTTGTCTTAAATCCAGCCGCTTTGGTGGTCCCCAGCGGTCTACCTGTGCTTGTTCTGTAGCCCGCTGATTTTGTGGTCCCCGATGGTCTTCCACGTTTACCAGATCTGTTGAGGTTTTTCTTTTTCTTTAGTTCATCTTTCGTCTCTATACTCCTGCCACTTGTGGTTTGCAAGTGTGGTTCATTTAACGCATCTGGTCTCTGGCACGGTATTGGCTTGTGGCTGACCGTGTGGCTATACTTGGTTTGTTGTGTGGAATATAAGTCAAATTGATCAGTAGGCGTTACGTTGTCATCATTAAGGCAAGAACTCTTTCCGGTCCCACAAAAAGGGGAGTTACCGCTGGCAACAGGATGCATCATTTTCTACCCAGGGAAAAAAAAAATCAGAGACACAGATGTATAAAACAAACACCAGCATTCAACAGGGAAATATTTTTCTGACTTAAAGCTATGAATGTTCTCTAAAATTAGAGAAATTGGCTCAGCACACAAACAAATGACTAAACACATCTTAATATCAAAGATTAATTAAAAACAAGTCATTTGAAGTCACCATCAGTGAACACCTAGCATCTAGACAGTACAAAAAGATAAAATTAGTGCTGTATGTAGATTTGCTTTAGCACAAAAAACTTCACACAAGCAGTAGCACTTCAATGATTAGTGCTCTTAAAATGTACAGTGAAATTAGAACTGCTAAATGAGCATTAAGTGTTGAAAATAGTGAAGCTGTTTTGACAGGATATAAAGCAATTATTATGTCATTTTCCTAATAAATCACTCCTAATACCTCTGTCTTTTGTTTCATTTTGTAAAAATGAACTGGTGGGTTATGAATTGTTCTCTTCCCAGACTAGTACCAAAATGAATCACATCAATGTACCAGAATCAATATTTTAAGCTAATGTTCTTGTTAGGATACTATAGTAAGTATGGCTGTCAAGACTATGTTATTTGAAATAATTCAGTGACCTGTAAAGATTGTGTTATCTTAACAAAGGTATTTAACACATGACTTGCCTGATGTAGAACAGGCTGGGAAACTAGAATTACTACTGGTGCATTGTAACAATTCCACAAGGTAAGTGGCCTTCAAGATGGTGTTGAAATCTTCCAATTTACAACAGCACGAAAAAAAGAACAATTATAGAATGGTCCTGAACACAATTATCAATTTTTAAGGCACAGATACTTTCATTCCCATGTGTCTGTCAAGATGAGCCAACCAATAAGGATGGTCTAACTTCGGAAACGTATGGTGTCCATTGGACCCTGTCCTCTGCAGAGTATTTTTCCCCACTGACAATAGCTAAAGGCTGCTAAAATTCAATGGTTTTGTTGAACTATGGATAGTAGATTAATTTGGGGCAGACGGAATGGTACAGTGCCTTTTAGGTGTCCTCTAACCTCCTCCTCCTCCAGAGACCCTCCTGGTTTACTGGGGAGCAGCAAAGAAATAAGCAAGAAAGCACACCAGGTGGAACCTGAATCTCAAAACTGAATGTCTGTAGGACACAGCATTTTAAAATACATATATACACCATAACGGAGGCAGCAAAGAAGTCTTTTCTCTGTTGCCAGGGCTCTGGTGAACCAGAGTGACTACACTGGAAGTTGTTAAATTATTCACTCGCCACAAAGGTTTACTTAGATACAGACAAAATAATTTGTATTCACTCTGTTTTAGGGATTACTACTTTAGATGCAAAATCAGAGTTCAGGTTATTAGTGGCTCTGTCTTTCTGTTTCTCACAGCAAGCACAGGCCACTAATAGAGCAGCCCCTTCAAATAAAGCTAGAGGATTTTACAGCTCTCTGCCATACAAAATTAACCAAATTCTTTTTAATTTTTTTTTGTATTTTTTGTATTTTTAATATGTATTTAATATGTATTTTTGTATTTTTAATATGTGTGTGCGCACACACGTGTGAGTGTGTGTGCACCTGGAAGTCATGGCGACCTCTGGTGACTGACCCCTACTGGGTAGGGTATTCAGGGAGGTGGCTGAATAAAGCCTGTCCCCCTGCCTCCGGTATTTCAAGGAGGTCTTCCATCCAAGTAAATGCCAGCGTCGACCCTGCTTAGCTTACGAGATATGACGAGATCAGGCATGCCTGGGCTATCCAGGTCAGGGCAAAATTACCCAAATTCTTAATCATGTTTAGTTCTCAATACTCCAATTGAAATCACAATAGGAGCTTTGAATCAATAAAATTAAGTCCATGAACAAGGCATTTCAGGATCTGGTGTTTAGAATGACTTCTACTAAAGGGTAGATTTCTTACATTTGGTATAGAAACACAGAGCTGCTTCATACAATAATGTCACACTGAAGCATCTTCTATGTAGGAAGTTACATGAATTCCATACGTACTTTGGTCAAACATGCTGCACAACACAAACAGCAGGGAAGCAAATACCAATCACCGTTTCCTGACATATATATATACAACAGTATAGACATGTATGCATTCACTACGTTTACTGTAAATCATGGGGAATGGTCTATGAAAATCTGTATATAAATTCATATTGAACTGGCTCCAAAGATTCTCAAGTTGAGCTCTTTCCTCTCTTCTCTTATCGACTGCATCCTCTACATCCCTTCAAAAGCCCCAGCTAAAATCACTAGGCCCTTGGGAATGATGCAGGTATGTGATACACCGTGGGAATGTGAAAAAGACAGGAATCATCCCCCCACCCAGTGAGCAGAAATGCCCTTCTGGTTTCCATGTAGGAAATCTGTCTTGTTTCCATGTCATGTTTCCAATATTTTTCTTTTCATTAGACACCTATGAGAGAAGTATATTTTGGAGAGATTAATTTTTCCTTCTCATATTTTATAATTACATAATTACTGTCACAAAGACAAGAGAAGAGCAGAGTGGCAAGCAGGAGTGGTATGACCTTAGAGGAACTAACAGCATAACTCTAATGTGAGAAATAAAAAGCTGATCATTTTTTTTCCAGGAGTAAACTAGGTTTAATATGGCTGTGCCCAGGGGTCATTTCGTAGAAAAAGAGGTGCAGGAGCTCATTAGCATGACTCATTAGCATAACTTATTTGCATATGCCACACCCCCTGACATCACAGGAAGTGTGTCAGAAGGCAACACCCACCCCTCAGGCTCCACTGGACTGTTTTGGATTGCTAGCTATTGGGGGGGGGGGGATGTGCAGATCTGTCCTCACAGAGGGAGAGCTTGTACCTGAATAAAACTTGGACTTAAAGGTGTCACTGGACTGTTTTGGACTGGGGGGCCGGGGGGGCTCTGCAATTTACCTGGCTGCTTCTTGCTCTGACTGAGGGCTTCTGGGAGCAGGGGGTGGGGCTTGTTGCATGTGCCTGCCACCTGGGCTCTTTATTGCTGGAGCTCCGCTCCTGTGTGCTCCTGCAGGAAATGACCCCTGGCTGTGCCTACATCAGCATTCTCCCCCAATACTGTTTCCATGAAAAGGAAGCCAGAATTCCATCATCAACCCTTGTCCCAGAAGTTCTACAGTGCTCTTTATGCATTTGTGACCCATGTGTGTGCTAAGTGCTGTCAAGTTGCTTCAGACCTATGGTGACCTTCTGGATTAATGACCTCCAAAGTGTCTTATCATTAACAGCCTTGCTCATGTCTTGCAGACTGAGTGCTGTGGCTTCCTTTATTGAGTTAATCCATCTCATATTAGATCCTCGTCTTTTCCTGCTGCCTTCAACTTTTCCTTAACATTACTATTAAAGGTAAAGGTTCCCTTGCTCGAAAGCCAGTCGAATGCGACTCTAGGGTTGCAGTGCTCATCTCCGTTTCAAAGCCGAAGAGCCAGCGCTGTCCAAAGACGTTTCCGTGGTCATGTGGCCGGCATGACTAAACACCAAGGCACACGGAACGCTGTTACCTTCCCACTGAAGTGGTACCTATTTATCTACTTGCAATTTCTTGCTTTCGAACTGCTAGGTTGGCAGGAGCTGCAGCTAGAGATGGGAGCTCACTCCGTCATGTGGCACACTCGGGTCTCGAACTGCTGAACTACCAACCTTCCAGTCTTCAGTTCAGCGTCTTAACCACTTGAGCCACCGCAGCTCCATTCTGTGGGGTAGGGCGGGATATAAACAGAAATAAATTCTTTTTATAGCTTCCTTGACTTGCATTGTTAATCATGCAGGCCTTCTTTTAGACTTGGCAACCTGTTTTAGACTTTCCTAACCTGTGGAATGCATTCTATTTGGGCTTCAATTAGCATGGTCAGTAATTTTCAGACTAATCTCCTTCACAGGAGGACAAAGTCTGAGTCCAGTGGCACCTTTAAGACCAACAAAGTTTTATTCACCTTGAATAAAGGTACCACTGGACTCAAACTTTGTTCTGCTGCTTCGGACCGACACAGCTACCCACCTGAACCTACTTCACAGGATTATTGTGAGAACAGGGGAGATATATGTGAGCTCCTGAAGTTGTACCTATTTATCTACTTGCAATCTACCTATTTATCTACTTGCAATTTCTTGCTTTCGAACTGCTAGGTTGGCAGGAGCTGGGGCCAGAGACGGGAGCTCACTCTGTCATGCGGTACCCGGGTCTCGAACTCCTGAACTACTGACCTTCCACAGCCTGCAGTTCAGCGTCTTAACCACTTGAGCCACCGCAGCTCCTAACTATTACTAGTGAATAAATACTCTGGTCTGCAGTGTCAAACTACAGACTGGAGTGCTTACTCACAAGTAGTTCAGGGATGGTGAGAATTTCCTTGTAAACCTTCTGTCCTAAGCAATTTATGCTAAAAGAGAGAAAACATTTCAGCATACTTTCACAAATAGATATTAGATATGCACAAACAGAAATTTTTGGTTTTTACAATTAAACAAGTAACTTCTTATACACATCCAAATTAACAGCATTTCCTGAGATCCTTGCACAAATGCAAAGATATATAATTAAACCAATAACCTGAAGATGTAAAATGAGAACAGGGAAACCTGAAGCATGCCAAACAGTACTGAAATTTAAGGTTCAACCCTATCTTTACAACAGAATATTTGGAATAAGAATTAATTTCTTCTTAACATCAAAAGGAGGGAATTAACACATGGTCCCAAAAAAAGGACTTTCGGGAGATAATACGCAACAGCTAAATCCACTGAAAACATGAAATGTTTATAATGATAAATGTTCCCCCACATAATCAATGTGACTACACATGCAGCTATATCACTAAAGAGGTATTGGTCCAGATTAGAAATACTCCAATTACAGGTGTACAAAACAGAAAATGTTCGGAAAGGCATTTTTAGAAGGATTAGAACTGCAGTATATTGAACAGCTCAGGAGGATGCTTTTTATAACAACAGGATTGTCGCCTATTGTAATGTTTATTGTATGTATCACCTTGTGTTTTGTGCACTACCATCTACCTTTGTAATCCACTTTCTGTATTATGGTATGTCATTTTTGGTAGTTTTCCTCCTAACTCTGTAATCCTAGTCTTGTTGCACTTTAATGGATGATTTATGGTGTCTGATTTTACTCCTTTTTTTAAAAAAAATATATATATTGTTATCGGCCTTAAATCTCAGCAGGAAAACAGGAAAAGCAAGCTAAAAACGAACAAGGTAAAGACTGTACTCATCAAACCACGCTTAAATGCAAACAGCAAGACATATATTCACAATGTGAATTGAATGTACACATACAGGCTTGTACAAAATACAGGTCCGCTATCAATTTCCATTAAATATGTCCTATATTAGATATGCACAAACAGAAAAAAATGCAAAATAAGGTACAGCAATAAGATACTTTATAAATTGATACTCACACCAGACTGCTCTGTATCAGGACTACAAAATACTCTGAATGGCTAAAACAGCAAAGCAAGACAACCCTGAATGGCAGAAGCTTACCCCTTTTCTTCTCTCTATGAGCCTCATCACTGCCCCCCACAGCCCTGGAGTGTAAGCACTATTCCTGGGACGTTTGCAAGAACGGCTGTTTAGCTAGGGGCTCTTAATTCAATTACCACCGAAAAAAAATTAAGTGGGGGAGGCAGAGGGCACACAGGACTACAACTTTGGGGGTTAAGGTTTTTGTGTGTGTGTGTGTGTTTTTTAAGCTGCTAGAAATGTACGCCCACTTTATCCATGACAGCTTAACGCAGAAATTAACCTGTAACTTTCTCTTACACACCCCTTTCCAAGAAAGGAACAGAAAGATATTTTTAATCCTCTCCCTCTCAAGCGTTCGGCGCCTGTCTTTGTTTAAACTGCCAATTTTATCGCCGGTAGTGACTGTTCCAGATTTAGAACTTTGTCGTTTCGAAATGAGATCTCTTCGAACAACTGCAGTTTAATTGTGAAGCCTTTGGGAAAACAAATGAGGAGGAAGGGAAGAGTAGCTTTTGTACCCTCCTCAGGGTGTGTATTTACAGATCCACTTTTCCCCCTCGGAGGCATAAAGGACGTTCCATTCCTACTGCAACCTCCAGGCACCGACGGGGTGAGAGAAGTAAAAGAAAAAAGCGGGGGCCCCCCTCCAACTCTTCCTTCCACTGCGAGAGGAGAAGAGCCGTTTGTTCTCTCCCCCAGTGCCGTGGCGCTGGGAAGAATTAGGGTCTTTCTCTCGCTCGCTCGCTCAGGAACTGCGCCGGAGGGAGGAGGGCGCAGGGTTGTTGTTTTTTTCCCCTCTCCCCCCCCCCCCCCCGCCCCCCAGGGGACAGCGGGGGGGCTCCATCTTGCCAGGAGAGAAGGAAGAGGAGAGCAAGAGCGCTGCTAGGCCCGGGGCGGCTCCTACCTGCGGGATTCAGAGTGGGGGGGGATGGGGACGCGGCGGCTGGTCCGAAAGGCGCGGGGCTCGAAGAGGGCCGAAGCAATGCCTGGCGGGGCGCTGGGGCCCCTCCCCACACGGCTAGCTGCCTCCCTCGCAGGCTGGCTGACAGACGGGCAAGGAAACACCGACGGCGGAGCGGGCCGAGCCGGGCCAAGCAGCTGCAGGGAGCCGTGGCGGCGACGTGCGCGCTCCTGGTCAGGGCCGCCGCGGGAGCGAGCGGGCGGGCGAGGCACGGGCCGATGGGAGGCGTCGGTGGCGGATGGTCTGCGAGAAGGAAGGGAGCGGCCGAGGGGCCGCTCAGCGGGGGAGCCAAACTCTGAGGAAACGGCGCAGGGAGCAAACAAAAGGAGCGGGGAGGGGAGGGGGGAATCCGTCAGTCTCATGGAAAAACAAAAAAACCCCTTGCAGATCCGGAACAAACGGATATAACGAATGTAGCCTTAAAAAACTAACCGTTTGGGGGTGGGTTGGTTTGTAGTAGCAGAAGCTAGAGACCACTTCATGGCGAGAACTCACCGCACAAATAACCAGCCTTTCCCGTGCCGCCGAGACACCTCCTCTTTTGTTGCTTTTGCCACAGCTAAGCATGGCTGCCCCACTGGAATTTGCAGCCTGGTTGGGGGGGGGGGGGGGGGGGGGAGGTGGTGAAGTCGGGAAATGCGGCTCTCACCGAATGGAGTACCCTTTTATTAGGGACGACGTCTCAAACGTCAAAAGTAGTGGGCGAGCTTGCTCATGACTTCGAGACGTTTTGATTGGTCCTAATAAAAGGTACCCTTGGTCTTTGACCAGGCCCTGGATCGCTAGCAACAATCCTGAATCCTGAACGCCTAAGACCCAGTACTACATTTCTTTCAAAAGATTTGTGTACCACTTTTCTCACGCTGAAAGACCGGACAGGAAGAATACATCAGCATAATAATGTGCCTATGTTTAGGATAGGTATGAACACTACTATAGAGAGGTTAAATAATATTTTTAAAACTGTAGATGTCTTGATACTATCATTTGATTGTAACAAATAGTAGTGTATAATATATGTATCTCATTTGGAACAGTTTGATTCACTAACAAGTAGTTTTGCTATATCTTTTCGTCTTTTTCATGGGGAGATAGGGAACTGCAGAAAAAATAGTTTTAAACATTAGCTTAACAGGAACAAAGAATACTCACTGCACTCCAGAGAGAACCACGGGATAAATTCAGAAGTAGGAAAAAGAGAGGGAAAACACAGAAGGCAGGAGGAACTGGCCTGGTTGAGCCAATAGTAGTTTATAGTATCCTGCAAGTGGAGATTAGGAATGGGAGCCATGATTTTCCTGATAAATGGAGGCCCTGAACATGGTTCTCCACCCCTCCAGACCAGGATACCACACAGAACTGGGCAGGAAGGAAGATTAATTAGGGTTAGGAGAGACGTGCATCCTCAAGTCTTAACATAAGAGTTCCTTAAACTGAAGGGAATATGCAAAGGGTGTAATTAGAATCACTCCAGTTCCTCCCTTATACAATACAGGAAGTGAAAGATGAAAATGTCCCACTCCAGCACTGCATCTGTCAGGAGCAGAGGAGCAGCACCCCACATCTCAACTGGGCAGTTACAACATTGTGTTAGATTGCTGAGGTTCAGAACTAAGAAAGAAAAAAGCTGCTCATCTAGCCTCAGAATTCAGCAATGTCCTATTAGTGCATTGCTTCTTGTTCATTTACCCTACCTCCCAATGATTCCTGATGTTCCACTACTTGACTATAGTGTACTCAGTACTGTCTTCACAGGAATGACACTTCCCCCAAATCAGTGTATGCATCAGGGATGTGAGAAGAAAAAAAGGCAGCAAAGGGTGCTCAGAATGTTGGCAAGGAGGAGGAAAGGTGGGAGGAGATAAGCATTTGAGAGAGGTGGGAGGGAAGATAAAGGGAGAGAACAGGGAGGACTGCTAGACAGAAATGGCTGAAATGGAGAGAAGGCAAGCATGGGGACAAAGATGTATGAGGAGATAGTTTCCCATGGCTGGCCAGCCAACCCACCCACCATTTGCTGCAGGCCTCTAATCTTATTGGTTGCAGGAAAAACAAACAGCCCTATGGCCTCTTCATGTGTACTCTAAGTAGAAAATTGGCCTATCAAGTCTCCAATTAATGTATGTTAACACATAATAAATGCTGGGGGTCATTTCCTGCAGGAGCCCACAGGAGCGGAGCTCCGGCAGTAAAGAGCCCAGGGGGCGGGCACATGCAACAAGCCCCACCCCCTGCTCTCAACAGCCCTCAGTCAGAGCAAGAAGCAGCCAGATAAGTTGCAGAGCACACACACCCCCGGTCCAGAACAGTCCAGAGGAGCCTTTAAGACCAAGTTTTATTCTGGTACAAGCTCTCCCTCCTCTGCGAGGACAGATCTGCATGCCCCCCCCCCCAGCTAGCAATCCAAAACAGTCCAGTGGAGCCTGAGCGGTGAGTGTTGCCTTCTGACACACTTCCGGTGATGTCAGGGGGTGTGGCATATGCAAATAAGTTATGCTAATGAGCTCCTGTACCTCTTTTTCTACGAAATGACCCCTGAATAAATGTACACTCCACAAAGTGCACAGTGGTAAGGAGTACCTTTCCTGATCAAGGTCAGATTTTTTACTTGTAACTGATCCTCCTGTCAAAGGCTTTCATCAGGACAGCTAAAGTGGCATCCTGTACAAGGCAAGTAGGGCAGAGTCGTAAAAGTCTGCCCCCCCTATATCTTCTAGAGCCCCTCAGATGCTTTTGCTACAACACTCCTTTGCAAATGCAAACATACACTGATGCTTTGAATATGCCACTAGCTGTTGTAAACTGCCCTGCCTCCTTTATCTGAAAGTATATATGATAAATAAGTGAATGAATTTTGCATTATCCTTTAGATTTCTTTTTGCCACAGCTATTTTTATGGAGCTGTATTTGTTGTTGTTCAGATGCACAGTCGAGTCCGTCTCTTCACGATCCCATAGACCACATCATGCCAGGCCCTCCTGTCTTCCATCGTGCCC